>NC_060955.1:17104757-17119757 GCF_910589235.1 Vespa crabro
GAGGGAGAGAGAGAAGTCTAGTTTCAAGAAGGTTGCCACTCGTATTTACCGCACAAACGAAATTCCATGTGAGTTCGCGAGCAATGTAATTCACAGAATATCCAGTGTCACCGCATCGAATATCAAATCCTCAATTTACCTCATCGGATCAACTCGTCAACGATCCTCTTGCTGAGTAGGAAGAGAAAGATAAGAAAAATGTCCCCTCTGTTTTCTTTGTCTCTCTCTCTCTCTCTCTCTCTCTCTCTCTCTATATATATATATATATATATATATATATATATATATATATCTGTCTGTCTGTCTGTCTCTTTTTTACTCTCGCACACATTCCTGGAGGAAGGGGAAAAGAGAAAAAAGAGAGAGAGAGAGAGAATGAGTATCGTTACAAGAATCATCATCCCTTCGTTTTCCCTCCTCTGTGTTTCCACCAACGATTCAAGGGTTAAAGAGGGTTGGCAAGAGAGAGAGAGAGAGAGAGAGAGAGGAGACTAGGGATTGATATCGATGTTCGGTCTAGCGTCTCATCGGTTCGTCATACCGTGCCCACGGGGCTTCCTCCAATTTGCGATTCCTCCATCTCTCTCTCTCTCTCTCTTTCTCTTCTTCTCTCTGTCTTCTTTTCTCTCTTTCTCTTTATTTCTCTTCTTCTTCCTCGAACAACGTTCATTCCGTACTCCACTCATAACTGCAGTACCACCTTTCTTTCCTTTTGTTTCCTCGCACCAATAGTACCACCAGCTTAACGAGCACGAGGGGTTAATACTTCGAGAGGTTACCATCGAGATATCGAAACGCCGATGAGACAAGTCTCCTTCCTCTTCTTTTTCTTCTTTTTTTTCTTCCTTTTCTTTTTTTGTTTCTTTTTCTTCTTCTCGTTTTTCTTCTTATTTTCTTCTTTTTCCTTTTATTCTACCTCTCTCTCTCTCTCTCTCTCACCCTCTCTTTCTCTTTTTTTCTTCCTCTTTCTATCTTCATTTCCACCCTCGAAGCCACTTCGTAATAATCACGTGGTATGGATGAGGAGAAAAAAAACCCCTTTTTCTTTTTTCCTCTATCTTTTTTTTTCCTTGCCCGATGATACGAGAGAAAGAAAAAGAAAATCCAGTTCGATCTATTTCTCTCTTCCTCGTCCTCACCCCCTCTCTCTCTCTCTATCTATCTATCTCTGTTCTCATGAAGAGCACTGCTTCATGCTCGTGTGCATTTACAAGAGTTCGTTATACTATCACTCATTCTCATCTTTTTCCCTTACCTTTATGCCCAGACAAGCATAACGCGAAATAACCATATATCTCGCTTACATTTATTCTGTTTATTTATTTAGATTTCGAATTTAAGAACATATTTAACGTAATATAGATTAATATTATTTCGTATTAATTTATAATCTATTCTGTTCGTTAGATTAATTTTTGGAAATTAATTTTCTCCAAATATATTCATTAAATGCACATATCGATTTACGATTCATTGAATACGATCGATCAATCTATCGAACAAACATAAAAATAATTTAGGATTGTGCAATTTCAGGAAGAGCAAAAAATTACGATCGAAAATATTCAATAATCAATGACAAATTTTATAATTATACTCGTGTATTTAACTCGAGCAAAAAAAAAATTTCACAATCTATTTATCATTGACTGTAAATATAATTTTTTGTTTTTTATGAAAAGCGAACATCTTAAAGTAGAAGTATACATTAATATCGATACTTTCTTATCGTTAAAGTGATCAAAGTAACCATAAAAGCGTAAGCGAAGATAGAAACAAAATTTCTATGATGATTTACCTATGTAAATTTCGTAATTGTTTGTGAAATGTCGGAAACAGAAACAGAAAGAGACAGAGAGAGAGAGAGAGAGAGAGAGAGAGAGAGAGAGAGAGAGGGAGAGAAAAAAAGAGAGAGAGAAAAAGAGAGAAAGAAATACCTTTCAGCGAAATACTTCAATATCTTGGAAAATATTTTAAAGACGAAAAAGAAGAAAAAAAGAATGAAAGAGAGAGAGAAAGAGAGAGAGAGAGAGAGAGAGAGAGAGAGAGAGAGATAAAGAGAGAGAGAGAGATAAAGAGAGACAGAGAGAGAGAGACAGACAGACAGACAGATAGAAAGATAGAGAAAGAGAGACAGAGAGAGAGAGAGATAGAAACAGGTAGACGGACGGATAAAAAGATAGAGAAAGAGAGAGAAAGAGAGTGAGTGAGTAAAAGAGAAAAAGAGAGAGAGAAAGAGAGAAAAGTTGCACGCATCGCAAGCGTAGCAAATTGGGGCTGGCACGGCTTTATCCTTGGTTTTGAGAAAAATATTGAAATACAACGTAGCCAATGGCATAAACTATTGCACTGGCAGAACGTGGATGAAATATTGATACCCTCCGTGCATCAAGGCTGAGCGCCTGTATAAACTGGATGGGATTCTACCTTCATGAAGATATATACCGAACGGATAAACAAAAATCGATTGGCGATCGGCTTCTCTATGAGTTAACTGACAACTTTAGTTGATGTCGTCTTATTGCAATGACAAATAAATAAAAGAATAACAGTAAACGCAAGAAAGAAAGGAAGAAAAAGATATGATTAAAAAAAAAAGAAAAAGAAAAAGAAAAACGAAAAGAATAAAAATGAAAACAAAATTACTTCCATTATGAAAGAGTTCGTAATTCAAGGTCAATCAATTTTTTTCTTCTTTTTCTATAAATTAAATCTTATAAATTATTATAAAGATAAATCATTTGTTAGTTTTCTAAAAGGATACATTTATTAGCTCGTATACGAACATATGTACATTGTAATAAAATCTTATATAAAATTTAAAATATTAAAAAAGATTTGTTCGTTTTATATGAAATCTCATTTACATCCTAAATAACGTATCCATCTGTATACGTGTTATAAATGAAAAAAAAAAAAACATCTGTACATAGATAACCTTAAAAAGTGTACACGAGTGATAACCATGTAAGGCGTCTTACGATGATGCGACAGACTACTTTCAATCCTGGCGAGACTCCAATTTTGTTCTATCTTGAACATATCCTATATACGTCGCTAAAATGCTTCCGGTTTTGCAAAGCTTTCTCGACAACTTGCACTATTAATGTCGAATATATTATGAGCATATAAATAGAAAATTTCGCTCACTCTCTCTCTCTCTCTCTCTCCCTCCCTCCCTCCCTCTCTCTCTCTCTCTCTCTCTCTCTCTCTCTCTCTCTCTATTTCTTCCTTCTTCTTCTTCTTTATCATTTTTTTTCTCTTTGAAAATATACAAACACAGGAAGAGAAAGTTTCTCCAACGTATGCAGCTTTGATGCAGATCCTTTCCAACATTTTCCTAAGTTTAAAAGGTATAAAAGCTTGACTCTATCTCTCCATTTTTAGTTCCTTCTTTCAGAAAGAGAGAAAGAGCTAGAGAGAGAGAGAGAGAGAGAGAGAGAGAGAGAGAGAGAGAGAGCTTCCTCTTGAGAGTGATTCGTTTTTCCATCATATATTCTGGGAATATAGATAGCAAATTTATCGTTTCAAACGTATCCCCGGAAACGTCGTTAGCATAATGCTTTTCGTTGCGACGACGTGGCTAGGGTGATGTACGAGACGTAAAGCAAACCACACAGGAAGGCAGAACGTGACTTTTCGGTATAGGTAGAGTTGGTAAGTACGCCCTTGTCATTTCGACCTATCCTGTGAAGGTAACCGAAAAAAAGATATATATATATATAAAAATAAATAAAGCAAAAAAAGAAAACGAAAAAAGAAAAAAGGAAAAAAACCACGAATATTCTCTTTTTTTTTCGTTTCGTTTCATTTCTTTCTTTCTTTTTTTTTGTGGTTTCCTTTCCCTCTCTCCCACCTCTCATTATCCCTAAACGTAATTTTCAGATTTGAAGAGAATTAGTCCAATTAGTTCTTTTATCCTTTTATTTATTTAACATCTGCACATGCATTCGTTAAAACATCGAGAATTGAAAATCGATCGGCTTTGATTTGAAACTTATCGGAAGAAAAACAAAAGGATTTTTATTTATTTCTTTATCTAGACACTTTTGATTAAAAATCATCGTTATCGTTAGATTAATCCTTTTTTTATTTTTTACGGACGTGAAACTCATCCGAAAGAAAGAAACCTCCTCGCCGCACCATTCCTTCCCCTCCCCCAACCAACCAACCAACGAACCAACCAACACCCACTCCAAAAGGCCGACTGATAGAGAAAGCTCAATATAAAAGGAATAGTCGAAAGAGATCACGAAGAAGTTTTACAAGAAATTGAAGTTATATATTATATTGAGCTAGGTAATTCATTGTTATCTTCGACCTGGAAATATCGAACTGCTCTTTGCGATTTCAATCCTTTTTCTCAATATAACTCTTACGGGGTAGAAACTTTGCCAATATAAGACAATTAATAGAGTGAAGTGAATAGGGAATTGTGGAGGAGAGTGAGAGAGAGAGAGAGAGAGAGAGAGAGAGAGAGAGAGAGAGAAATAGAAAGAGAGATAACGTCTGGAAAACGAGGACAGAGGCCATTATTGTAAAGAAAGTTGGATTTACAGTTGGGCTTCAAGTACGCTTGACATTTCTACAACTAAATATTTATATCGATTTCCATGAATTTCACGATTCGAGCAACGAACAATCGATTGTGAAATATTCAAGAAAGAAATGATAAGAGGAGAAAGAGAGAGTGAGAGAGAAAAAGAGAAAGAGCGAAAGAGAGAGAAAGAGAGAGAGAGAGAGAGAGAGAGAGAGAGAGAGAAAATCTTTTCTCTGTCATTCCCTGATCTGATTTAAATAAGATATCGGTCAATTGTGAGTTTTTAAATCGAACTAAGACTCATTCAATAATTTTCAATCTTTCGTAAACTTTTTAAAAGTTACTTTCAATACAATCGTTCCAACCTCGACTTCTACGTCTTTCTTCATTAGTTAAGCGATAACTAGACAGATTTTCGTCCCTTTCCTCTCTGATAATTGTTCCCTTGGTTTCTTAGCTAACGCTTTCTTAAAGTAAACTCGTCTGGAAGAAAATGTGTGTGTTTGTGTGTATCTGTGTGAAAGAGAGAAAAAAGAAGAAGAAGAAGGAAAAGAAAAGTAACGCAAAGTTTTCTTTCTCTCTTAGCTAAAGTTTACTTCGTTATGCCGTTAAACCCATTGCGTTCACATTTAAATAATCGACTTAGCATCTTCGCGCAACAACCTTTGCAAATCCATTATCTCGTGCAAACTTATCTTAGGTAGATAGATTATGATAAAAATGAAAGGATATATCGATTTATCTAACTTGTTTTATGTATGAATTATTAGTTATAGAAGTAATAGTTTTTATACCAATTTTTATATCAAAAGAGAGAAATAAATAGATAGATAAATAGATAAATAGATAGATAAATAAATAAATATTTAGAGAGAGAGAGAGTGAGAGAGAGGGAGATGGAGATCTATTTTATACTTTATTTTTCTATTTTCTATCTTCTTTTATTTTTAGTTTCGCTTCCACTTCGCTATCATTGGATATAGCGATTTTGATTTACGTATATTGATACACGTAAGCATGATGTACTATAGCCTGCTCCTCACCATAGAGATATGAATAATGCATGCAAGTGACTCTCGAAGGATAAACTAGTGGGAACGAACTTTGAAATGGCGGACTTCTATGAGTTTTTGAACAAGTGCATCGGAAGGTAGAAAATAAGGCGAGATCTATTATTCGAACGCTTATCGGATCGATAGACTTATTTTATCGTGAAAATCTTATCCGCCATATATAGAAAATATAATTATTGTAAACATTATATATATTATATAATATATATATATAATTATATATTATTATATATATATAATTATATATTATTATATATATATAAAAGTATATAAAATTTTTTTTATCTTTCTGGGGAAATGATTAAATCGAATAAAATATTGTTGTCAAAATGTCGTATACGACGTTTAAGAAGGAAAAGAAATGAAGTTTCTCTTGGGACCAAAAAACGTAGAAGAAGAAGAAAAAGAAGAAAAAGAAGAAGAAGAAGAAGAAGAAGAAGAAGAAGAAGAAGAAGAAGAAGAAGAAGGACGAAGAGGAGGAGGAGGAAGAGGAGGAGGAGGAGGAAGAGGAGGAGCAGGTGTAGAAGTAGAAGAAATGGAAATAGAAAAAGAAAGTAAAAAAATATCTAAGAAAGCAGAAAAGCAGCGTTATCCTTTTTTACTCGAGTTCCTTTTTGGCGCTTTTGATAAAACGATAAGGCACGTTTTCTTTTCACTGTGTTCCTTAAAACGTTTGACCCTCTTCAGTGCTCCTTCGGGAAGAACCTTATCGGTAAGGTCCATTTCAAAAAACCACGAAGAACCGGATTAGTCTTTTAAAATAACACTTCGCGCGCTCACTCGAGTACTATGGCATACGTTTGGAAAAACGCCCCCGAGCCGTCTCCGTTGGGAAACATTTGTCGAGTTTAAAAAACAGTTTATCCAAAGGCGAAAAATGACGTCCTCTTTCAGAATCTTTCGTTTCGATCTAAAGAAAGAAAGAAAGAAAAAAATATATATATACATATATTATATTTATATTTCATCGCTAATTACGAGAAGGATGAACGATATCTCATTCAATATTTCAATTTTTTGTCGAACGAAATAAAAAGAGACAAAAAGAAAGAAAAGAAAAATTCAACCAATTTTTTAATATTAATTACCGAACGATGCTATACGTCAATGGAAATAACGCGATAATATTTGTATATCGTTAATAAATCGAATTCTCTCCCACCACGCACTCTACGCCCGAACCGAATTCCTCGAAAATTTCATCGTTTAACAAAATAAAATGATTTATAACAAATCTGTTAATTTATTTATACGTTTTACATTGTACCAATAGAATATTACAACGTGGATTACATAAGTCCCTACGAGGTAGATTGAGCTAAACATTCGAAATAGTTATTATTATTTATGAAAGCGAAAAGCGACGATAATAAAAAAAGAAAAAAAAGGAAAGAAAAAGAAAACCACAAAATCAACAGCTTGAATAAAGATCTATTATCAGTGGATGTCTTCAAATCATGTAACTTCTTGAGGTTAAATAAATAATAATTGTTGACTTTGACTGTGACTATTTCATTGCACGTCCCTTCTTGGAAAAAGTTCTCAACAGAAAAAGAAAGAGAGAGAGAGATGGTCGATACAGAATGTATCTGAATAAATAGCGTAATAAAAGAAGAGAGAAAAATAGAAAGAAAGAGAGAGAAATAGAGAGGGATAAAGAGAGAGAGAGAGAGAGAGAGAGAGAGAGAGAGAGAAAGAGAAAGAACTCGAAGAAATAGGAAAAGCGACGATGATGGACGCTTTAAGCCGCGAGGAGATTAGGCTTCCTTTTTATTTTCCTTTTTGGTAATCTGTCTGCAGCGACTGGCTATGTCTGGCTTCGCAAACACAAAGCATTCGGTGCAAAAGCTTGAAATATATACCTCTCCCTCCTCCACATCATTTCTCTCTCTTTCTCACTAGCTTTCTAACTCTCTAGCTCTCTAGTTCGTTCTCTCTCTTTCTCTCTCTCTCTCTCTCTCTCTCTCTCTCTCTCTCTTTCTCTTTCTCTCTATGGATCTGCTTTTGCTAACGCGTGTGGTGCTAGCACAAAGCTCGGCGAATCTTGAAACTAACGCTCTACCCTTCTACCCCACCTACACCGCCATCTTCTCTTTCCTTTTCTCTTTTCTCGAATCCTCGCGAAAGCTGCCGAGAGGTATCGGTCCTTGTCGTCGAAAATGAGAGAGAAAGAGACAGAGACAGAAGCAGAGAGAGAGGGAGAGAGAGAGAAAGAGAGAGAGGGAGGGAAATAGAGAGAGGGAGGGAAAGAGAGAGAGGGAGGGAGGGAAAGAGAGAGAAACATAAAGGTAGACAAAGAGAGAGAGAGAGAGAGAGAGAGAAAGATAAAGAGAGAGATAGAGAGTGAAAGATAAAGAGAGAGATAGAGAGTGAAAGATAAAGAGAGAGAGAGAGAAAGATAAAGAGAGAGAGAGAGAGAGAAAGATAAAGAGAGAGAGAGAGAGAGAGAAAGATAAAGAGAGAGGGAGAGAAAGGATCGAGCGAGAACACAGAATTAATTGCGGTTCTCACTATCGGCTTCTTGCGGACAAAGCCAGATGCGAACTCGTAATCGTGTTCGTACCGAATCGGCCTGAAAATCTCAAGAGCATTGCTCTATCAATACACAGAGACGTGTATTTTAACATGCCTAGAAACGATACTCTTCATTCGTTTTGATTCAATCCTTCATTTATATATCTGTTAAACATAATGGCTGTTTTTTTTCTTTTTTATTATTATTCTCATCTCGTTACTTTACATATTTATGACCAAACGATATTTATTCGAGAGAGAGAGAGAGAGAGAGAGAGAGAGAGAGAGAGAGAGAGAGAGAGAAAGAGAGAGAGAGAGAGTGGGAGGGTGAGAAGGATAGATTTGTTTCAATCTGGCTTAGAAAGGTAGGAAAGTGATTTATATTTAATATATATATGTGTGTGTATATTACATGCATCGTCGATTTTATTATTTATAAATCGTGTCTATTTACGTAAGATAATATTAAAGTGATGAGTTTATTTATGATGTATTTATCAATTAGTTATAATATGAATATAGATGTATACGTTAAATAATGAAAATTAATTTAACGCAGAAAAGTAATTGAATAATTTTTTTTATACGCGCTTGTACGTGAGCACGTGATATATTCACGCGTGACTTGCTTACCCTTACTCGTAAGTAATATTTAAACGTTCGATAAGATCGAAGTTAAAAAATCGCAGATACGTGTGAATGTATATCGAATTAATGAATGTGTTGTCATAAAGAAGACGATATGTGCGATGCTGGACGTATTCGAAACGTACATATATATATATATATATATATATATATATATATATATATATATATGATTAAATTACATATCGAGTATCGATAAATTCTTACTAATTTTCCCGTATCGCATTGATATCGTTTGGGAAACGATACGTATGTACGTAATACGTTCTACGTTGATGTTAATTGAAAAGCAACGGATTAAATTTTACAAAACTGAAAATGGAAGAGGACGATGATAAATGCCTGTCATATTTATTCGAGAGAATGAAATCATACCGATAACTTAATTATATACGTATATACCTATCATCTATTATATATATATATATATATATATATATATATATATATGTGTGTTTGTGTGTGTGTCTAAATAAATATGATGCTCTATAATGAAAAGTTTTATTGTCATTAATCGTCGATGTAATATTTCCGGCTTTAAGAAAGCAATCTTTATTTTTTGATAAAATGTTTGCGTTACTAGATTTAAGACGATAAAGGAAAGGAGGGAGAAAGAGAGAGAGAGGGAGAGAGAGAGGGAGAAAAATAGAAGCTCTTGGTATGATTCGTTCGCGTTTTGTAGTACACATGAACATAGGTGCCGAATGACGTTGAAAAGCTTTGTCGGCTTCCTTTCTATGATAAGTAGAATAAGTAGGTCATACTTGGAAACAAGATATGGAACACATAAAAATACGAGCTAAAGTATTATCCCCGTCGTCTTGGCGCGAAGAGAATTTTATATTGATGAACGATACGAGATTTGACGCTGACATGATTCCCCACCACCACCGATTTTCGTTATTGGAAAGGAATAATTGTGAAAGGATTTTTAATATAGAAATATCACGCCTAGGCATTTTTATACTTTCGCATTATATATTGTGATCTTAAAAATGACCTAAAGCAAACATCAAAAAACGATCGGAGTATTGTATCGAGAACGTATTTCATACATTTTAACTATGTATCTAGATACCTATGTATATATCTATGCATGTATGTATATATGTATAAATGCATGTAAGCGCTTACATCCTGTCCTTTTACTTCCCGTTCCTATTACTCTTTCTTTTACACCCCCTTTTTCTCATCATTCCCTCGTTTTTTTTTTCTTTCTTTTTCTTTTTCCTTTTTCGTTTTTTTTTCCTTCAATGTATCACACCGTAGAACGTACGACATTCATCAAAAGCGTTAAAAAGCTTTTTCCTTTTCTTCGTACAATCGTTGGCTCGTCTCTGGTAACAAGAGAGAGAAAGATGAAAAATAAAATGGCGATATAAGAGAAACATGGAGGAAAGAAGAGAAGGAAAAAAGGAAAAATGTAAAGAAAAAAGAAACACAAGAAAGAAAGAATCAGCCAAGTTTTACAAACTCGAAATCTCGTGGTGTAATACAATGTGCATTTATTGTTTTAACAAGTGGAAGCGTATAGAAAAATTTATACGATCGCGTTTCACCTCATTCTTTTCTTTTTGTTGTTAAACATTTTGAAAGTTCAAATGAGAAGAGCGATTTCGTGCCCGACTCTCCTTCCAACTCTTTCAAACTCTCTTTCTCTCTCTCTCTCTCTCTCTCTCTCTCTCTCTCTCTCTCTCTCTCTTTCCTCCTCCCTCTTTTTGCTCGAGATATTCGATATACCAAGCCAGAGTCCTCTTAAGCGGCCGCAGCACTGGGCCCCGAGCTCGTAAATTTAATTACCGGAAAATTACGGAGCACGACACTTTTTGCCTGCTATAACCAGGTGCTCGTGCTAGTGTGCCCGCGCGCACATACACAAACACACACACACGAATACGGAGAAATACACAGACAACGAGAAACGAGTAACACGACCCTTACACGACGCAGTACAGAGCAGGGCAGCGTGGAAAATCGTTTCACCTTCGGTCTTGTAAACTCGGCCAAGTATATAGTAGTAATAGTGGGATATCGTCGGGATAAAACGAAATGGAAACATGGTAAGAAGAAAAAAATAGGAATTATGTCCCATCATTTCCTATTTCTTTTTCTAATTATGAATCGTAATTAAATGTCGATTGTCTTTATACATTATACACATTCCTTTATAACCGAGTAGAAGATTTTTTATTAATAGCGCGCGATACACGATACTGAATTTCTGTTTTTTTTTTTCTGGACAATTTTTCTATGTATTCGCACGTAGATTTATCAATTATTATATTACTTTTTTCTTTTAACGATTTATGATTAATAAAATGATAAATAAAATCGATCGTATAACAGATATATTTTTGAGTTTATACACACACACACACACACACACATATATATATATATATATATATATATATATATATAACATTAATGAATATTATTGAATGTTGAAAATTAATGAAATCTAAATAAAACAGAAAGGAAAAAAATAGAGAAAGATAGACAGAGCGGGAGATAAAGAGAGAAAGAGATAAAGGACGATATCTTCAGGATTAAAGTTTAAAGGAGTAACGTGATAATAAAATTGGCTAAGATCGTCGTTATTCCGACCACGGAAAATGGAACATTTCGACTCGTTCACTTCGTCGCTCGCTCGCGCGCATAACAGCACATAAAAGCGGGAGCAATTGAAAAAAGAATATCTTCATTTATTTTAACATTCGTTGGATCTCTTTCTCCCTCTCTCTCTTTCTCTCACAAACGAGCACACGCACTCAAATACGCACGCAGATGTTTTATCTATCTACGAATTCCAATATTTTTCAACAGATATAATATATTATTATTTATTGTTTAGTTACGAGAAATGACAAAACCAGATTTGACTTTCTCTTTCAAACATATTTCTCTTATTATTTGTATATTCTTATCTCTTTTTCTTCTTTTCAATTGTTATAGAAAGACAGACAGAGAGAGAGAGAGAGAGAGAGAAGATAAGAAAGTTAAGTGAGATAGAGTAGGACAATTTAAGTATGATGAACGGATGAACGAATGCGTGCCATATCTTTCGAAGTTGAGGGCAATTTTTAAACGGATTTGCCTTATTTCCTGTGGAAGAGTGTAGGAAGATCGATCCCGTCGATAAGCTATCCAATTTCTACAAATCAAACCGAGAGTTTGAGTCCCCACTTTCTCACTCTCTTTTCCTCTCTCGCTTTTATAGGTATCATTAAGAAGCATAAACTACCAATTTAAAGATTTCCGTTATAAGAAAGAGAGAGAGAGAGAGAGAGAACCTTGTACTTTCTTCGGTCTACAATCGATTTCTTCTCATTTTTTTCATCACTTTTTTTCGTCATTTGCATTTCATTATAAATCACGAGATATTATATCTCAAAACTTCAACGATCCAGCAATTGTATTACTATAACAGTATTGCAGGTAGTATTTATGAGTATCGAGAGATTAAAAAAAGGAGAGAAAGAAAGAAAAAAAAGAGAGAGAGAGAGAGGGAGGGAGAGGAAGGAAAAAAAGAAAGATAGAAAAAGAAGAAGACAAAGGATAGAAAGAAGACACGTTCGGATGATCGAGGAGTCTCGGAAGAAGAAAGAAACGTAGCGATCCTTCGATTCCCACCTACGTTATAACGTCCATAACAAATGGCAACGCGGATACCCGTAAGCAACATTGACCGATCGTTTTATTAACCTGATCTTCGACGGTGTGTGTCAAGGTATAGCCATTTTTCTAACGTGCTACTACCTCTTAGCGCTTACTACTTCGCTACCTTACTATTTCACTACTTTCCTTCCTTCTTGCTAGGTTAAATAATGTAAAGAGGAGAAAAAGGATAAGACGGGTGAGAAGGAGAAAGAGAATAAAAAGAAGAGGGAGAGAAAGAGAGGAAAGAAGAAAGGGATAGGGGAAAGGGATAGAGAGAAGAGAAAGAAGAAAAAGAAGTCGGGGGCACATCCTGTCGAGGACCTGTCCGCCGACCCCGATCCATTATCCTTCGCTTGACAGCGCAAACAGTGCCGTCGTCTCTGTGACGGCCAATGCATTTCAAATAGAAGCGTTTACGCTTCTGCTTCTCCTTCCGCTTATCTATCCTTTTCTTTCTTCTTTATTTATCGTTTCCTTTGTATAGTGAGAAACAGAGAGAGAGAGAGAGAGAGAGAGAGAGAGAGAGAGAGAGCGAAAGAGTGTGTGTGTGCGTGTGCGTGAGAGAGAGAGAGAGATAACAATATTAGATATATATTAACAAAAGTCTAATTAATCCATTATAAATTGAATTATCATAAAAAGATAAATATATGATTTGATTAAAATATTATCACGTATAAATATAAATGATTTGAGGATATAGAGGAAGAAAAAAATTTGTTTTATTAATGAAAAGAAGAAGGGCTGATCAATAAAATGATTACAATTACAAGTTGATAAAAATACCGTGGGAAAATTAACTGGATATACCTAATCTTCTCTTCAAGCTGATATATTAGGGGGACCGGAAAGTAATGTCGTTTCTGCGCATGTCGATATTTGATTGTGATTAAAAATAAAAACTTATTAAAAATTTATTCATTTGAATTTAATTTAAGAAAGATTTATTTAATTTAAGAAATATATATATATATATATATATAGAGAGAGAGAGAGAGAGAGAGAGAAAGAGAGAGAGAGAGAGAGAGAAAATAAGGGTGGAAAAAAGGAAGCTAGAGAAGGTTTCCTCGATACGACGTAAACACTTCGATGACAACCGTCCCTTCTTCCTCCCTTTTCCATCACCGTTGGTCTTAGCACCCTTCGCAAGAGAAGAATTCAACCGGAATTCATTAGGAAACTCTTTCTTGTCCGATCTCATCGACGTTTAAAGGAATTATAGTAATCTGATTCTAGATTCGAAAGGAACTAGTTCTTCTTTGTTCCTTCTCTTTTTCTTTTTTTTCATCCTTTGATCTTTCAATTGAATTCTTTCTTTCTATTTTTCTTTTTCCTTCTTTTTTTCTTTCTTTTTCAAATTGAAAATTCAGCCTGACAATAAAAACAATCTGCCATTATTGTCTCCTTAATTATTATCGAATTGAAGATTCGCGCTTACTCTTTTTTTCTCGGTTCTTTTCCTGATTTCAAATCCTGAAATAATGTAAGAAAAAAAAAGGGAAAAAACAAAGAAAGAAAAAGAAAGAGAGAAAAGGTAAAAGACCAGAAAATTTCTTTTTAAAAGTCTCGAAAAGATTCATTGCGCGCGTGAGCTCGTGTGTGTTTGTGTGTATATCTGTGTGTGTGTGTGTGTGTGTATCTGTGCATGTACCCGAAGAAATGTCGAGGATTCGGTACCATCCATCTACACCACTTTCTCAGATCTATTTGTATCTTAAAAGCTTCCGTGCAAAAAACTTGTCCCAAATTCTATTGCCTCACAAGGGAGAGGTGAAAGAAAGAGACGTAGTAGTACGAAGTACTTGGTCGTAGTTGGATAGATTTTCACGGAAAACGGGTAGAAAAACGATACTTATACCTGACTTAAGATGAATTCTCTCTTGGGAAAACAAAATGAAACGTATGACTTGATTCTTACTGGAGTTTCATGATAGGATAGTGAAAAGTGAAATGTGCGAGGAGAGAAAAAGAAAAGAAAAATATAAAAGAAATACGAAAGAAAAAGAAAAGGAAAATATATACAGAAAGAGAGAGATAGAAAGAGAAAGTATTTGAATCGCAAAGGCTCTTATCCTAATAGAATGTTTCGTTTCTTTTTTCCACCTTTATCTTATTTTATCGTTTACTTCAGATTTAATTCGGAACACTGCTTTGAAAGAAGAGTAACTATAAAAACTTTTGAAAAATTAAAACAACCGCGAGTCGATTTTAAATTTTACTTAGAGAAATAATATCTACCTAATAACATTTACATGGTATTCTTTTTCTATATATATATATAAAAAAAAAAACAAAACGTGAAGAAACAAGAAAGAAAGAAAGAAAAAAATATTCGAACAAAAAACAGATATTGGAAATTATGTGTTTAGACGTATACACACGCACGTACACGTGTATGAGTAAATATATATATATATATATATATATATATATATATACACATACACATATATGTATACATATGTATACATGTATACAGATCTGTAATTCGAAAAGAGAAAAAAAATATAAAAAATCGACTGGTACTCTAAGATTAGTAAAGAGGTCACATCCAGAATGATTAAT
>NC_060955.1:17124757-17127257 GCF_910589235.1 Vespa crabro
TAACTATCTTTCAGTTAGCTTTTGGTTAGAATGAGAATAGATTACGAGGAAATTCATTCAAATGAGATTCCAAGATTACTTTGATAACTTTTCTTCGCGTACTTATTGTATAAATTTTTCGAAATGTCTAATAAGAAAGGAAAAAAAGAGAAGAACAGAAGAAAAAGAAATTGATTATATTCAGTTTTAAAATTTATCGTATGGAATATTTTTGATAATAAATCGAAAATTGTGTTATGTATCATGATTATGCAGAGTATTGTAATAGATATATTACGTTAGTTTTCATTGATTTTTTCGTTCTTGATAGTAAATCGATTTCATTGATCCATGATTCAATTTGATCATTATTATCTACAAAACGTTTTCCTTTTTTTATTTTTTATCATCGAATTCATTTATCCTTCATTTATCGAGTTCAATTATTCCGCGATAGTATATTCTCGATATTTATTTTCGATTAACTCGAAAGTAGGTATAGATATAATCCAAAATTGAAGTTATTCTCCTCGATATTATCTACGAAGTTTTGCATAACGAAATTTTTTTCCCCGAAAATGGTGTTTCCTTGGGATCACAGAGAAATTCTTCCTTTATTTTTATCACATTTTCGCGCGCGATAGCAATTGACTAGAAACAAGGAAAAAATAAAAGAGAGAAAAAAATCACATGATTTTGAGGTTAATAACCATTTCAGAGAAAATTATTCAGTTCAATTCGACCATTACAATCGTTACTATTCTCCTTCTTCTAGTTTGTGACCTATTCAATATTCTCCTCGATCCCTTTATAATTATATTCACTTGCAATGCTTCCATCGTAATCTTCTTAGTGATGCTGCCACTAGAAATTCCTCCTTTGAGTTTGATAGCTCACAGTATTCTCTTTCAAAAATTTTCACATCATAGTTAATCGACTAGAACTCAATGTTCTCTCTCTTTCTCTCTCTCTCCCCTCTCTTTATCTTTCTGTATTGATCTATCTATATATCTATTTACCATTCTCTCTCGTTCAGCAAAACCGACAAAACTATATAGAAATAATTAAAAACATTTAAAACCGAAAACGTTAAACGATTAAATTTATTCTGTGCAATTTACTGTTTGATTAAATAATTATAGAATGATTAATGAATCATTACAACAGTGAACCGTGTATATATTATTCATCGAATAAATCGAGATATCACGAAGTTATTATTGTACGCATAAAAGTCTGGTTTGTCAATGTAATTTTTAAACAAAAGGTATTAATAAACAGCCGAGAGACATTTGATAAATAAACGTATTGAAATTTATTGAAATTCATTGCAGAAGAGATGAGATCATACATACATATATATATATATATATTATACATATATATATTATACATATATATATATATATATATATATATATATATATATATTTACATACGTATAACAAATGTTTAACTGTCTATCGTAAATCCTATACATCATTGTTGGTCAAACTTTTGATATATGTAATCGATCGTTTCGGTAATTGTCAAGGATTCTACAAGGATTCTATCGTAAATGATCGTGTGATCTAGGATGATAAAGAGCATTTATAACACCAAGATGATAACGATCATTGGGGAACACCTGCCGTGAAAACCGAATATAATTGGATACGATCATCGGTAGAAGGTGGAATGATATTTCTTGTCGATTTTCTTACTAATGCTGGTACAGAGGACACAGAAGTCCAATGGGATGAAGAAACTTTACATAGGTGCTCCATGGACCGTGACTCGATTCAATAATCCTACCTTTTCAAGCAGATTCAAGTTACAATGCCGGAAAATTTATTGGATTGCTGGTTCGTTGATTCGATACTTGTGAATTGTTTTTTCTTTCTTCAAACAGAAAAAAAAAGAAAAAAAGAAAAGAAAGAAAACAAAAGATTAGTTCGTTGTAAAATTAATACGATGGATTTAAATAAATAAAAAAAAAAAAAAGAAAAAAAAAGAATTGTTCGTACGTTTGAATCGAAGGAACTTCAACGAATAATAGAAAATCTTGACATACATGATTATATTAGAAAACGATTCTACGTTTCTATTTTATCTACATACATATTTATATAATACAAATACATACATATTTATGTAACATGCACGCACGCACACATACTCACACACACACACACACACACACACACACACACACACACACACACACACACACACGTATATACATGCGAAAGCTTGTAATATGAGAATGAGAAAGATAGAGATCAGCTGGTGGTCGATTCGTAATAGGAAAAATTCGATCTACAGTTAATACGAGAATCCACGCGACTGGGAATTCTAGCGGCATACAAATTAATAGTGGGATGCAGCATCAGCGGTTTCGCGGGCGGTAGAGCGAATATAAATTAGTGTTGGTCTACTGGAATATCCCATTACTTCGTACGTGTACGTGCACGAATGCAAATGCGGTAATTATAGCGAGCCAAACCTCTAACAGCGTTTGAGACTCGTACGGTTAGGGTTG
>NC_060955.1:17137257-17147257 GCF_910589235.1 Vespa crabro
ACGCCACGGCATCTTCTCCTATATTGCTTTACTATTGGCTGAATGCGATTTGAAAAAATTCAAGAACGGAACGTCGGACGATTTCATCCAATTCATCGATTCCATGAACATTTCTTTAATGCCAAACTGAGATAATGTTAATTCGAAATTACACATTGATATGCAAAATGATTAATTAAAACAAACACACATACACACACAAAAGAAAAGAAAAATTCATACGATTGCTTGTTCCATTGCTCATTTATGTATATATATATATATATATTACTTCGGGAAATATAACTTCAAATGGATCTAACCTTACCGAATGAATATTTTATTAAAATCGTCTTTCAATGAAAAAATCATCCCAAAATCTTTTCGACGGTTTTATTAACAGAGAAAAAAAAATTGAATACGACTAATTCTATGTAATCGGGAATACAAGTTGCCGTATCCTTTTATAATTTAATTTTTAATACGATAATTTCTTTTTGAATTTTGTTTTTTTCTTAAATGAAAAATTCGTATTAAAACAAATTTTACTTATTAGATTATTTATAAGGAAACTTTCCAAATGGTTGCGTTTTTCTCTTATTTTCTTTTTTCAGTCAATAAGACGAGAAACTTTTTCGCGACTGGTAGTTATATCGTCATTAGTCATAAGCTTAATTTATTTTATTCGAAAAGAGAAAAGAAAAAAAAGAGGAGAAGAGAGAGGGAGAGAGAGAGACGTACAGAAAGAAAGAGCCAGACGCGACGATATTTCACGAAAAAAAAGAAAAGAAAGCAAAAAAAATCCGCCATAGTACTAAATTTGCCATAGAAATTTAACATCTCCTCAGCCCAACGACTGAATTGATCCGAGATTTTGATGTTACCGAGCGAACGAGGAGCAAAAAAAAGGGGTACGCTTTCGTGTATTTTGTCTGCGGTAAAACCAAATAAGTGAGCCGTGAAAAAGAGGAAAAGAGAAAGAAAAAGAGAGAAAGAGAGAGAGAGAGAGAGAGAGAGAGAGAGGCAAAAATAAAGACTTTGTTGGATGCTTAACAAAACTTTTATTTCAGAGAGTGTAATTTGCTCTCTCTCTCTCTCTCTCTCTCTCTCTCTCTCTCTCTCTCTCTCTCTTTTACTTTTCACTGATCGTGATCTACAAGAGAAACCGTATTCAATTTTACTTTCCCTTTTTCAACGAAAAAAGAAAGAAAAAGAGAGAAAGAGAGAGAGACAGAAAGAGAGAGAGAAAGAGATAGATGGAGATAAATTTATTCATTAATTTTCGCTGGTAAAATGAGAAATTATGAAAATGCGACTGGCGTCGCACGTTTGCCATTAGTTATAATGCTTTTCTCGTGCGTTAACAAACGAAATGTAAAATATATTTGTCGGTCTTTTTTTATGGTAATAAATATATACGTCGCAGAAGAAAGGAAGGAAGGAAGGAAGGATTCGTAGTTAGCGGTTAAATGAGAATACTGAAATGAGAATTTCACGGTATGTGTGATACGCGAATTGTCGTTACCTCACCATACGAACGTCGACGATTTTAACGAACCGACGACAGCGGCTAATTATTGTCTGACGATACGCATTATTTCCATAGAAATATACACGAACGGTTTGCATTCGAAATAGTTGAGTTGTATGACCAACGTTTCGTACGTATTTTATTAGACATATGTGGTTGTATAGTAGATATAAACATATGTACATACATATATAGATACGTGTAATTCAATGACAATATTGAAATTCTAATGATTTGTTTTTATTGATAGAAATCATTGGTTATAGGTCATTCTCCTTTTTTGAATTTTAAGAATTTGATTTTTCTTTTCTTTTATTTTTTTCGTTTTTTTTTTTTTTGTTATCTTTTTCTTTTTTAATTCGACAAACGTTTACGTACAATATTTGACTGGAATAATATAGATTGAAAATATACATGAATTGCAATGCATAGACACATACCTGTTATATTTCAAACCTATTCTAATTGATCATATTTCAACCATAATTAGTTTAAATTAATCACGAAATTCGTTAAACGAAATTCGTGATATTCAATGAATTTACTAATAGAGAAATTTATTAAACTAAACACACTTTGTTTATACAATTTGTATATTAAAATAAACATAATTGTTATATAATTTAATAAATAACAATATATAATAAATAACAAAATAACAATACGGTGAATTATTCTTATACCCGAATAATAACGATGATATTCTCTGACAATAAAGTTATCAAGAAATTCAAAATTAAATTACATATAATGTATATGTATACAAATTACATATAATGTAATATGTATTTAAATGAATTACATAGGTACGTGGATGGAGAAATAAAAGAATTGAAAAAAATATAATCGAAACTTGTTTGAAATCTTGGTCCTGTCAAAGCTTGTATCAGTATTAATATATAAACACTTGAACGAAAGCGAATATAAGTGAGTGTATCTAAATTTGTGGTTATAGTAGAAAGCTGTCTAGGAGCTGTCTTGAGACATGCTTTTCCACGCGGAGATATCGGCGGTGGAGTGGCTTCGACGGACTTTGCATCTTCAAGGTAACTCATATTTTATGCTGGGATGGGACGGAGCATTAAGCCGCTGTTTCCAACGTCCCAGGTTGGTGTCACCTCCACTCGATCTTTTACAACCTCTCGGGACGCTTTGTCTCGCTAGAACGAAGCGCTTAGATAGTCTAGATTGTACCTCGAAGAAGGTCGCCATCGGCTAACGCCCACGGTGAATAAAGGTCTTTTAAAAATTCCATGTATATAAGATACGTAAGTATGTCCTATTGTTTCTAATTATCAACAAATTTTAATCGTTAGATCTTCATTTCGAACTAGAAATAGAAAATCGATGATCTCCTTCGAAAAAAGAAATTATATTTATTTTATATAAATATATGTACATATATATATATATATATATATATATATATCTTTTTTCCTTAATAAAATAAAATCGGATATTATGTAAAAGTATGTAATTTTTTAGAAGCGAAAAAGAGAAGGAAAGAAAAAGGAAGAAAAATAAATCAATTGTGAAAATAAATGTAATAAAATTTGAAGAAATATAGAAACAATTTTGTCTAATTATAGATACATACTAAACGATTGAAATTGATATCAAGCGTTCACGAAGGACTTACGTCTATAAAGCAAATCGTAGGAGTTGCACCTGAATTTAATTAACAGTAGTCAACAAGGACGCTTGTCAACACGAGTTTCGACTAATAAATGGCGTGAGGCTGGGTACACTGGCTTGCCCCCGCCATTTGCCAGGAACGCGTATTTCACAGAGATAAATGTCTTCTGAAGTCTGGTTACGCAAGCAGTACAAAGAGAATCCGACAGAGAGACTGAAAGACAGAGAGAGAGAGAGAGAGAGAGAGAAAGAGAGAGAGAGAGAGACAAAGAAGAAAATCCATGAACATTCATTCTCAATTAAAAAGTTGAGATTAAAATTGAAAAGAGAAAATAAAAAATAAAAAGAGATAATAAATAAATAAACATAAATCAAGCACACTTTTCTAAAAACGTAAATTTCATTGAATTCGTTTGAAATAAACGCGATACAATGAATACCTATTTTCCATCCTCCTTTCCAATCCTCCCAACCACCAATGAAAGGAAAATTTCATTGAAACGTATTTACCTTAGACTCGAAGGTAATCAATCTCTTCCGAAAATCGATTAGCCTGTCTATTATTTCGTACGGTAAGTTCTGATTCAACGTCTGAAGTTGGCATATTTCCAGTTAAAGAATTCACGATTTCCATCGACTCGTGAGAAATCGTATAATCGAATATCGTAAAATGGACGCTAGAAAAATATTTCCCTCTTAGATAGAATCCAAGAGAGCCAGCTAGCGAACTAGTTCTCTCTCTCTCTCTCTCTCTCTCTCTCTCTCTCTATCTATCTATCTATCTATCTATCTATCTCTCTGTCTCTCTCTCTCTTCCTCTTTATCTATTTATCTATCTATCTATCTATCTATCTATCTATCTATCTATCTATCTATCTTTCTTTCTATCTCTCTCCAACGTCTTTTTACGTTTACCTATGCACACTCGACTCTTCTGGAAGCGAAGATAAGTGTAACGTGAGATGGAAAAGCCATAAAGTCTTGGTATAGAACCCTGGACGATACTTATCCTCTTTTTGAGCGAATAAAAATCTACGATAAAAGGAAGAGAAAAAGAGTGAGAGAATGAAAGAGTGAGTTAGAGAAAAAGAGAGAGAGAGAGAGAGAGAGAGAGAGAGAGAATTTCGCAAAGTGCTCATTGCGAAATCCGTTCGAGCGTATTTCGAACATTGCACTATCGTGTTCTGATTTGAAAACTATGATGAGAGAAAGAAAAGAATAAGAAAGAAAAAGGGAAAAGAAAAAAAAATAAGAAAAGAACAAACAGAGTGAACAAATAATAACAAACAACGTTACCCCGTTGTAATTTGATTTAGAAATGATAATAATGAAGTTATCACGAAACCATTCCTCGTTCGCTTTCATTGCTAAAACTTGTCACGAGTGGATACTTATGAACATTAAACGCGGATGGGAGATCGACGAAAGTGATAAACCAAAGTTTGTTCGATTAACCAACCGCATCTACGAGTAAAGTTCATTCATCATTTTTTTTTCTTTTTTTTTTCTTTTTCTTTTTCTTTAACTTTAAAGATAAAACGAGCGATCTTAGATCGATCTAAAGTAGAGAATACCATTAGTAAGATATCGAAGGAAAAACTTAAAATTTGATCCTTTTCGATTACCTGATTAAAAATCTGATAAATTAAGAGTTGATAAAGTTACAAGTTCTATATACGAAAAGATTCCATCGAAAAGGAATGGAATCCCTTTGTATGGATAAATATAAAAATACTTTGAAAATATGAAGTCTTCTGTGATGAAACAGGGGAATAGATGGATCTTCTTTTGACGAAAACAAATGAGAAAGCTTTAAAGATTAGCGGAACTAATATCATGTGAGGTACCTCTCTCTCTCTCTCTCTCTCTCTCTCTCTCTCTCTCTCTCTCTCTCTCTCTTTCTTTCTAACTCACTCTCTGTTTTTCTCTTTCTTTCAGGTTGCTTTGTCAATTTTGAGATAAAATAAAATTGCATTTAGAGTGACTCTTGGTAAACTGGTTTCATAAAGTCAGGTAAACACGGCCCTGGCATATACATATACAGCCTTTTGTGGTATAACCCGAGGGTATACTCTCCCAACGAAAGGTTATGCGTTAAATTATTCTTTTAACGCAACGTTAACAGGAAATCTTTCTTTCTTTCTTTCTTTCTTTCTTTCTTCCTTCCTTCCTTCCTTCCTTCCTTCCTTCCTTCCTTCCTTCCTTCCTACTATTCTTTCTTTCTTTTTTTCTTTCCTTCTTTTTTGTTTTTTTTTGTTTTGATTTTTCTCTTATAATTAATTAAACACAACATAATGAAAAAATTTGTATTCTTTAGTTATAATTTTTATTTCACGTATTAGAATTACCGCAAACACGTACACCAACAAATTTATCTTTTTATTGAAAATGTCATTTGACGTTTAGAAACCATATGCGTTATTTAGAACTAAGAAAATAATATATGTGGTAGATAATACGGTGTTAGGAGAAATAAAGTAGACATATTATGTATGTAGGAAGATCTTCGAGCGATAAATAACTAGTGTAATGTTGGCCCCTATTGAATTTTACTCAAAAACGTTTAGGAACTTTATACGCGAGGTAGCACGACCCGCTAAAGTTTCCGTTTAGGCCATTCGTCGATAAACCACGAAGGATATCACCTACAACGAGGAGTACCTTATAACTTTAAACCAGCCGTGCCGTGCCGTGCTGATCGCCCTCTATGAAAAGCGCAATGCGCGCCAGCCGGCCAGGCCGGGAGGAGAAAATTAATTTTGCAGAAACAATGTTCCGGAATTTACAATCTTTTTTCTCGCTCTACCGTACCAACCGTTTTTTCCGCTCGGCCTGTAGGGAGAAGAAGAAGCGAGAAAGAGAGAGAGAGAGAGAGAGAAAGAGAGAGTGTGTGTAAAAGAGAGAGAGAAAGAGAGAGAGAGATGGTCTTCTACGTACATTCTACGTTCATGCATATGCATGATACATGCAATGAGTAGCTGCTCCGTACCGACTAAAAAAAAAGAAATAATAAAAAAAAATAATAAAAAGAGTAAAAAAAGAGAACAGTCAAAAGAAGGAAGAAACAACGAATATGACGAAAAGAGTGAGAGAGAGAGAGAGAGAGAGAGAAAGGGGTGGAGGCGGGCGGGAGAGAGGAGGCGGGAAAAGGTAAAAAGAATGGTGCTTGTGGAAACTGGCATATCGCGAAGCAATGGGAAAACGACGGCCTCCTCTTTCCCTTTCTCTATCTTTCTCTTACACATATATGTGCGTATACATACACATACAGACAGATATATGGACATGTACGTACATAGGTATGTATATATATGAAAAACCACGCAGAGATATATACGAGCAACGTTACTCCTGTTTTAATTGTCGGCCGGACATCGGGCATGTAGCCAGGAGCTGCCTATACGCGATCAGTGAAAAAGAGAAAGAGAGAGAGAGAGAGAGAGAGAGAGAGAGAGAGAGAGAGAGAAAGGATATGGTGGGGGAAAAGAGAACATTTTTTCGCATAAATTTCGAGCCGTAAGTAGCCCCGCGGCTCTTTTTCCACCATTGCTTCTTTCTCTCTCTCTTTCTCTCTCTCACTCTCTTTCTTTTTTCTTTTTCTTTTTTTCTCTTTCTCTTTATCTCTCTTTTCCAATATACATATCTATCTATCTATCTATCTATCTGTATATATATATATATATATATATATATATATATATGTCTCTCTTTCTCCAACTTTCCCACGAAATTGAATGCAGCGTGGCGGCATGAGAATGAAAGTACAATATGGATACCAATATCGTCGGCACTTCTTCATACCCCGTTCGAAAAGTGGATATCAATCTTTTCTGAATATTTACAAGAGAAGTCCCATACATATACATATAATCCAAATATTTTTAGTTTTAAGAAATACAAAATATTTTCGTATTAGTATTCTCATTAGAAATCGCCGAGTGAACTTTATTTTTTTCTTTCTTTCTTTCTTTCTTTAACTCTTTTCTTTTATACCAAAAAAAAAAAAAATGAAAAAAGTGAGAGAGGAAAAAAAAAGAAAAAAAAAGAAGAAGAAGAAGAAAAATGTTCGGAAAAATTATTCTCAATCGTTTTTATCATAAAATGATTTTTATCGAAACGGATTAAAACAACGATTCGTTCGAATTACATCATATAAATAATCCTCCATGTAACATTTGAATCGGATCGTTTTGAAAACATAGACACGTGCATACATACATTCAAATAGTCACATTATTTCTTATACTTTTGAACCTTAAGAACGTCCCCAGACATATCGATTCGATTGGCCAATCTGATGTCAGAGAGCTGTGGGGGAAATGTATTCTAACGGATGTCGTTGACTCGTTCGAGGATCATCAATTCATTCGTCGTTAGGACGAAATACGTCGTCGATCAAGGTGTGCCTAACCAAAACATACGTACACGTAGATGTATACGTACATGCATACTCATACACATACGTATGCTATGGAGAAACATAGAACGATAGATACAGGTAGACACGGAGTGCAGGAAATGGGCCGTAGAATGTCCTTTAGGATTCATCGAGCGCTTTCGACGTAAGAGAAAGTAGAAAGACTCTGGCAAAGTCGAGTATGTAGTAGAGAACGTGAGCTTGCCGTTCCCCATGTTTCTCCCTTAGGCAACTTATCTTCATTTTGTGAGACGGAAAAGGAAACGTCTGCTTTCTCATCCTCGCTTGTCACCTATTCTCTTGAATTATGTATATCTCCTTTACGCAGGCGCAAACGCAACTCGAAAGCTACCTACCGAAACTTAAAGGAATGTACTTACTTGCCTGCTTACTTACTTATTTACTTACTTACTTACTTACTTACTTACTTACTTACTTACTTATTCTCACGTATGCGCGTGTTTTACGCTTAGAAAGAAATATATTTCCGACGTATTACAAACTGGAATTTCTTTTGCAATATGCGGCATTCACTTTCAACCTTATACCAACACTCCCTCCACCACCGAATCAAATACCCAGCCACCCACTCGCTTTTTTTACTTTTTACTCTTTTAACTTAATGCTTCGATTTATCTTCTATCTAAAAGATATAAAGTATATCCTATCGATGTACCAACGAAATTGATTCTATATAAAATTTATATATTTATAGTTAACAATAAATCGATAAAATAATTCTAACAATATTTTATCGCCGATTATATATCTCCATTTTACGTTTAACTATCTATATTTAATAGAATCATATAACTCCAATCTCATATAAATAAATTATACTTAGATGGTATATTATAATTATAAGTTGTAAAATTTGTTTTTCTTTTTCTTTTTTTTTCTTTTTTTTTTTTTAACACAAATAAATAGACAGTAAAAAAGCATAGAATGACAATTTCTCGCGATATCTATAAATACATGAACGTAAAAATAATTAAATTAACAAGTATGACAGATAAATGGTCGATTGAAAATTTCTTAAAAGTTTCTGAATATCTTACTCGAGGAAGAAAATCTTCTCTCTTGGATAAATATTACCGTTGAAACGTACAATGCAAATTTCTTTCGTTCTCTCATTAACCTATTTCCTTTTTTCCTTTCTTATCCTACCCCTTCCCCCCCCCCCCCCCTCTCTCTCTCTCTCTCTCTCTCTTTCGTCGTCGTTTCTTAAAGAGAAAGAGAATACTTCACTCTCGGCTTACGACTAATGTTCTCCAATACGCTCGGAGTAAAACACGCTGTGGGCCTTTAATCCAATGCCTAGCCAGTTTTCTTCGCGCACATACACAGACACAAACAAACAAACTAACAAACAAACAAACAAACACACATACACATAACACACACATATACATTGGGACGCAACGAAACAATATTGCTGTGATTTTTCTTCACGGCGAGAATCATTGTTTTCACGAGAGATGATGGATAAGCTTGGATTTCTTTCGAGCCCGCGTACCTCTTCTCCCAAAGGGAAAAAGGAAAACGCGACGTGTTACTACGTTTTCTCTCTCTCTCTCTCTCTCTCTCTCTCGGATCTTTTTTTCCTTTCTTCCCTTTCGCCCTTATTACTGTGTATCGCGACGAATCTTAAGCCGTGGCTAACAAACCGTTCTCGTCCAATGGATATCGCCATAGTTATATCAGATATTAAAAGAAGTAGAAACGAAAAAGAGAGAAAGAATGAAATAAAATATATATATAAATAAAAAAGGATAAAAAGAGTAAAAGGAAATATGAAAGAAAATAACGTGAACATCAAAAAAGAAATATTTTCTATCCATCTATCAATCTATCTCTATATAATTCTATAAATATATCTGATATTAAAAGAAATAGGAGGGAAAAGAAAGGAAGAACAAAAAAATAAATAAATGAATAAATAAATAAATATATAAATAAGAAAGAAGAATAAAAAGAGAAAAAGGAAATATGAAAAATGCAACGCGAATATAAAAACGAAATATTTTCTATCTGTCTGTTTATCTCTATCTATCTCTATCTAACTCACTCTCTCTTTCTCTCTCTCTCTCTCTCTTTCTCTTTCTCTCTCTCTCTCTCTTACAGTCAAATTACAGTCGCCTCATTTCTTACAATCTTTTTTACTAACATTTTATTTCTCTTCGCATTCCTCATTACCATGCGTATTTCCTTTTCTCTCTGTAAAAGATTACTTTTCCTCATTAAGAGAGACGCGATGTTTTCTCTCTCTTTCTCTCTATCTATCTCTCTCTCTCTCTCTATCTCTCTCTCTTTCTCTCTCTCTCTTTCTCTCTCTCTCTTTCTCTCTTCCTTAATGTGCCCCAGTCGTACGAAAGAAGCGAGTGTGTTTAAAAGAAGAAAAATAATTTTAAAAAGTAAAGAATTAAATTATTCGTTAG
>NC_060955.1:17152257-17207257 GCF_910589235.1 Vespa crabro
ATGTGCGTACTGTGTGTCATCCGTATTGGGTGTATGCCATATATCCGACTCTTGCTTTATATGACGTGTATATATATATATATATATATATGTATATATATATACATATATATATATACATATATATATATATATATATATATATATATGAGAGAAAGGGAAATTCGTGTAGATACTCGAGTCACTCGATTCACAGCGGCAAAGGCACTCTGTGCGGTGGTTTGACTCTTGACGCTTATTTGCTCTGACACCGATCCAATTCTTGTTGTCTACGATGAGGTTTAACCACAAGTCCATCGACAATCACCGAACTATACCGATCTATCATTTCGAACCTCGCTTTAATGTCCTAAGAATGTAATAGATCGTTATACTTCTATTATTAGATATATCCCATGTATTATATGGGTCTATTCGGATATATTTCATCGGATAACAATAAAATTCGACATTTTCTTTTAGTTTTCTACTTCATAAAGATAAATAGATTTTAGTTATTATCGATTTATATTAACATCAACGATCAAAAAATTTAATATCTATATCGATAGTCGAATTGAAGAACATCTTAAATATCATCGAATACTCTTTCTCTCTCTCTCTCTCTCTCTCTCTCTCTCTTTCTCTCTCTCTTTCTCTCTCGATCTCGATCTCTGTCTCTCTTAATAAATTGAAAACGATAAAGTTTATCACGGACGATAAAACTTCGCGAAACGACGAGCCACGTGTACATACGACTTTTTCGATATTTATCGATTCTTTTACGCTTTCACGGAAAAACGATTTCACGACTTCTTTCACAGAATATGTTCCAATGGAATCGAGGAAATAAGATTGAAAGACGTATCTATCTTGTATCTATCTCTGTATATGTGCGTATGTTCCTACATGCGTATGTGCGCGCGAACGTGCTTGCGCGTTTATAAGTACGCGTGTCTAGGATATTTAAATAATTTCACGAATAATTATTTCTCCTTTGATGGTACAAAAACGAATATCCAATTTATTGGCATCGTTTTAGCTTTAAACGAATCTTCCCACGTTTAAATGAATTTTTTCCCACGTAAAGTAACGAATGATTTGAAATTAAATCCGCTTTCAGAATCGACGTAATGCTTTGCGGATACATATTCTGTAATATCACTGGCCATTATCCATGAAAGAGAGAGAGAGAGAGAGAGAGAGAGAGAGAGAGAGAAATTACGAAACGATATGTAAATCTTGATAAACGTTACGAATTATAGTCATGCCGTTCACCCAGCATAATACTTCGTAAACTTTTAATACATTCCTTCTTCTTCATGTCTTTTTCTTTATGTTTTGTACTTTTATGCTTCTTTTCTTTTTTCTTTTTACGAGCTACGACATTCACTATATTTTACGAATAATAATTTATTTTCCTTACGTACAAAATTTAAGTATGAAACATAGTAACGCGGTTCCATATAGTACTTACCCATACATATGTATATATGTATGGTATGTATACATATACGATGATCGCATACGATAAATTCGATATCCTGAAAAATACATTTTCAAATTTTCTTTCATCCTTCAAAGAGAAATTCGCTTTACTTGTAATCCCCGAAATGTAACCTTATCTATCGCATTATTCGAATAATATGTTACTCAATTGATTCTTAAAATAACATCGAAATACTTCGTGAAATTATATTTTTAACAAAAAGAAAAAAAAAAGACAAAAAATGAAGAAATGTTTATTTGCACTTAGTTAAGTCGATGAATTTTTACGCATACACGTAGATACATATAGGATTCCAAAAAGGTCGGAAAGTTAATATTTGAGTTTCATTAATGCGATATATAAAAAGAAAAAAATAAATAAAAAAAAATAATTAAAAAAAAAATAATAAAAATTAAAGAAAAGGTAGAAAAAAAATATCACTCTCTCTTTTTTTTTATATCGTGAACCCTAAGTTGACTTTACGATGATGTTAAAAGTTAACGAAGTTACGTCCTATGCTTATCAATCTATTCTTCTTCAATCTCCCATACCCTATACATAATTTATGGTTCTTTATCGCAAAAAAATTTCATCTGCCGACTTCTTTTGCGCGAAGGGAGTAATTAATGGCTGCCATTTATTAAAGGCTGTCCAACCCTCTCGTTGTTGATCCGGCGATTTCAATGAAGAATCTATGTAACTATCTCCATCTCTTTCTCTTTAAGATCCTTTTATCTATCGATATATCTATCTCATTCTTTCTTTCTTTCTTTCTTTCTTTCTTACCGTCATAAAACTCATTGCTTGACTTTTTAAACGTTTCTTGCCTCCCACTGCTACTAGAAAACTACCTTAGAGCGACCTTATTACATGACTCATAGATTTTCCGAGGATCGTTTTATTCCTTGTTCGGTGAACACAATGCGGTACGATTCTGATATAGAAAGTGAAAGAGAGAGAGAGAGAGAGAGAAAGATACCCACTACCCCCATCTCTCACCCCCCACCCCATCTACTTTCTCATTACTTGCCCGAGTTCTTTTCAAGGCACGACTAATCGATCGTGTTAACTACTACCAGAGTCACTCTTGTGACTCTTCTCCCAACCAGCTTTGTTCCTTTGTTTTAAAGTGTAAAAGAGATCAATGAGAAAAAAGGAAAAAAAAGAAAGAAAGAAAAAATGACATAAAACATACATACGGTAGAGATGCAATAGACAGAGAAAAGACAATGAAGAGAAAGGTAAGAAGAGTGCTCTTTAATTTTATTAAATGTTTCGAAAGAGAACGAATCGTATAATTAGTTGATATACGACATTCGATCGTTCAAGTTAAAGTCAGATAGGATATAATAGATAATAGATAAAAGGAAACTCCATGGTAGAAGTGGAAGTGGAAGTGGAAGGGGAGGAAATTATCTATAGATAGTATTAATCCATAAAAAATTATGGATAAAACGATCGTGTCGATCTATCCCATGGTAAATTCTATAAGAGAATCAGAGAGGGGCAATAACAAAGCCGACGCCATAATTCATTAGAGGAAATGTTCGTTCCCATTTCGAGATGCATATATCGAGAAAGCACAGACTTCGCACGCAATCGAAGGCACTCGAAGGGTACTCGTGGCTATCGGGCAAAACGTAATCCAGTTTCATGCGGCGTCGGCAAACCGGCGAGAACGTGAGGAAGGTTCGTTACGCGAAGTGGAGGGTGAGAAGGATGTTGGTTGGTTGGTTGGTTGGTTGGTTGGTTGGTTGGTTGGTTGGTTGGTTGGTTGGTTGGATGGTTGGTTGGTCGGTCGGCTAGTTGGGCGGTTGGTTGCTGGATATGTAGGATAGGCGGGTGTGAAAGATGAAAAAGAAAGGAAAAAAGAAAAAAAGAAGAAGAAGAAGAGGAGAAAGAGGAGGAGAAAAAAAAAGAAAAATAAGAAGAAGAAGAAGAAGAAGAAAGAGAGGGCAAGTAGTAAGCAACATGCCGATATAATAGTGTTCGCGCACGCCATCGGACGATATTGCGAATTATGCGCACGGTAAGTTGCGCCTGAAATCGAGCGAGAAATATAATCGACGCGTTGACCTATGAGCGTTGTTCGGTCTCACTGCGTTACCTACCCCTAACTCGAACCTCCACCCCTTTATTCTCCTTCAGCCTCGATAAACAATAATATTGACGTTCAACGGAGCGAGAGCAAAAGTGTGCCGAGTGAGCTGACCCAAATTGCTCTGTCTCTTCTTCACTTTGTCTCTCTCTCTCTCTCTCTCTCTCTCTCTTTCTCTCTCTTTGTCTATCTCTATCTCTATCTCTATCTCTATCTCATGCGCTTGCATTCGCCCACGCAACCAACCACTCGCCTCCCCCTCCCCTTCAGCATTCGTACACATAGTCATATATGTATACAATGTATGGATATAACGCGGACGGTAACAGAACCAAAATCGAACGGTCATAGATGAGAGAAATAGAAATAGATAGATAGATAGATAGATAAATAGAGAGAGAGAGAGAGAGAAAGAGAGAGAGAGAGAGAGAGAGAGTGGGAAAAAGAGAAACGACCTTGCATCGTCATCAAAGTAACCGCGACATCGAGTCCGCATTTTAGCCGTAAACGAGAAATATAGAAACGTTTGATATGGCGAGAGATCGCACGGGATTTTGACTTGTCGCCATTGAAATCAGTCCTCCTTTGAAAGCATCATCTTTCTTTTTTTATTCTTTCTTTTCTTTTTCTTTTCTCTCTATATTTCTCTCTCTCTCTCTCTCTCTCTCTTTCTCTGTCAATTTTCTCTTCTTTTATTTGAAGTCGTCTTCTTTCTTTCTTTTATTATTATTCCTTTTTTAATAATATAGTTCACATAAAGAAATTTCTAAAGCTCAATTAAATTGATTTCGAGATTAATCATTAATATGACATTGCGATTCGATTATTATTTTTTTTTTGTATTATTTATATATACGTAATTACTTAATTGTAATAATGAATTTACAATAAAATAATGTACGATTCGTTTCTACATTTCAAAGAAACGTAAGCGCTTATATAAACAGTAAAATTCTTTCAAACGTCAAAATAGAATAGTAACAAATGGAACGCATTTATGCTTTTACCTAGAAATGAAACCGCATGCTCGATAAGAGCATTTACACGATATTGGGATGTAACTGACAATGAATAAATTTCAATGACATCGAATGAATAGGATTAGATTGGTTTCGTTAGGTTGAATTATCTGTTATGGTCACTATATCGTTTATAGAGATTTACGTAAAGGACGTGTCCAACTAATCTACCTTGCAAAATTATGATAATTATTATACCTAACTCGAACATGTAAATACCGATTGAATGGAGAAAGAGAGAAAGAGAGAGAGAGACAAACAGAGAGAGAGAGAGAGAGAGAGAGAGAGAGAAAATAAAAAAGAAGAGATAAATAGATAAATAGATAGATAGATAAATAAATCGAAGATAAAATTCTCATGTGTATTTTTCATTGAATCCCGTAAAATTTCCCAATTAATCGTCGAATTTTTCCGAGGATGAACTCGTAACAAGTCTGGCAATGCGTGGGATCGTTGGCATGGGATTAAAATCAAAGTGGTCGAGAGTTCTGCAAACCGGCACGGTGAAAACACTTCGAATTCCGATTGCGGAAATACCGGACTCTGACTGGGGTGGCGTTCTGCTTCGAAGCTAAAGAGATAGATAGAGAGAGAGAGAGAGTGAGAGTGAGAGTGTGAGAGAGAGAGAGAGAGCGATAGACAGCGAAAGAGAAGGAGGGTGAAGACGAGGGTCGGGAAAAGCCGAGTAGGGCAATTCAGCCAATTCAGGAATCAGCTGCCATTCCCGGTGCCAAGTCAACTTTACGGAGAAAATTAAATAACTCTGGCGTTCGTCTTCGTTTCTCTATAGAACGACCACTGAAGAACACGAGAAAGTAAGAGAAAAAGAGAACGAAAGAGAGAACGAAAGAGAGAGAGAGAGAGAGAGAGAAAACTGGTAACAGGACGATAGTTTCGAAAGATCGTGCGGACAGTTAACACAGTTCCCGTAGGGCTGTTCCACGTTGATTTAAAATTAGATTTCTTCGTTTTTCCACTTTCCTATATGCTTCAGATGAATCGAAGCGAAACAGATTTTTACGATTTTACTTCGGTTTATCGTTCGTCGATAGTAGAGAAATGGTGAATGTTCGTTTAATATCGATATTTTCTAACTAATAGTACGACGTCCTTCTATTTCGATCGTTTTGAAAAATAACAATTCTATTACGACGACAAATCATTTGATATTTATCGATATCTATATTTGATAATTCGTTTTCTAATAAATATATATTGCTCAATCAAATCGTATCTTTTTTATTATTATTATTATTATTATTATTATTATTATTATTATTATTATTATTATTATTATTATTATATACCGATATTTTCTTATCGTTAAGATAAAATCAAAACATATTACTTTATTTACAAATTATTAATGAACTGATTCTGAATTCTGCGCTGATATTTAAATATTTCACTTGCATATATACGTTGTAAAATTATTTGTTATAAAATTTTATACGTAGTTATATGAAATCGATGATGCTAAAGTCTTTTGTGTCGAAGTGGTAGTAAGTAAGTAAGTACGCCTACGGGTTATCGACCGGCTTTCCTAAGAGGATTGTGGCACGTAAAGAAATTACTTTCGGCCGAGGCAGATCGCAAACAATTTCAAACCGAAAGGAGCCAATTAACTTTAAACGAAATTCCGTGCATGGGAGTTCATACTTGCATGCCAAGCTGAAATGCATTTTGCACAAAACGGGAAGAGGGAGAGAGGAATGGCAGGGGGAAAGGGATGCGTGCTCTTAAATTGCCAATAAGGCTAGTCCGCCTTTTTAAAAGTATCTATCTACCTTTAGTAAGGAGCTTTGCGTACTTGAAATATCTTGGCTTTATGTAGAGCGAATTTTTGTTTCTTTCACTTTTTCTTTTTTGTTTCAACCATCTCTCTCACTCCACCACCGCTTAACTTAAGTCATTTTTAATAATTTCAAAAACGATTCTTAGTCGAAGGAAAAGAAAATGTAAAGAATAATAGGAAAATGTTATCTTTTCTACGAAGGAAAAGAAAATGATGTCAGATATTGGGTTACACGAAAGTAAAGGATAAAGAATATCACTTAAAATTAACGAAAATGCATTCTTGTCTACATATGAGCGTATAGAAAATAGGAAAGTAAGAGAAAACGAGAGAGAGAGAGAGAGAGAGAGAGAGAGAGAGAGAGAAATATACACACACACACACATTTATATATATATATATATATACACAGGAAATCTGCATTTTCACGCTCGATCTAGTATCTGCTCACTATGATATCCGCAGAAACATATCCCAAAAGGCCAGTTTTCTTCTCCCTTCCTCTTCCCATCCTGAGGATCTCAATCTCGAGAACATTCCTGCGTATATGTTTGGGAATAGAGTAAAGGTTAGGGTTTCGGTTAAATGTGAGAGAGCTAAAACAGAACGTAGTAGTACATATATACACATAAAGCTATGGTTCTATAGAGAATCATAGGCTATGCTATTGGAGCGTATAACCCAGCACCTATTCTCAGCAACATTTGACCGGCTGGACATTCGCCAAGACCTCTATTACATTCCGTCTAATGTCAGGACGCGGAAGTTACCCTCTTACGAGTGTATCGTTTCTACGATATCACGGCCTATCATCCTCTTCCGAAAACCCTCTCTGAATTTACGCGAACATACATACGTTTCTCCCTTTATCTCAGAGACACAGGAATATCACCGTCGACTGCTTACCGACCAGATAGTTTATTTGTTTTCCTTGTCTTATTCGACTGGAGGATCTCTTTCTCTCTCCCTCTCTCTATCTCTTTCTCTCTTTGTACGTGTATGTGTTCACAAAAAGAGATATAAAATACAACGATAAGAGGCTAAAGTTCAAACCCAGGTTTGTCCAGTTTATCCAAAACCTGTCCCTCGCACGGATTACTGCACGTCCTTTAATCCTTTTAAAGCATCCAAGCGCAAAACTCTAGCAAGTTGTCTCTCTGTCTGTCTGTCTCTCTCTCTCTCTCTCTCTCTCTCTCTCTCTCTCTCTCTCTCTCTCTCGATGTAACTCCAATATACTATGTCATTTATCGAAGATGAATTTTCCTCTTTATATATCGTACCTAGCTTTAGCAGAGGAACGAACTATTAAAACGATTTTAATCTTTAACCAAAGCTTAAACCTTTCGTCGGCCGGTTGAGCTTAGCTAATGATAAAAGTCTTCCAAAGTGAGTCCATAATTTTAACGTTCTCCGTGTCGATTTATCTTTTAAGAAAGGTCCTTCCGAGGAAGTAAAAGTAGGGTATACTTTAATTATTCCATATTCGTTGGAAGGTTCTGCAACCTCGTAGGACGTGGAAAATAATTAATTACTATCATAAGTTTTCTTCGTAAAATCGTTGAAGAATGTGACGCCAAGACGTCTACTATTAAACTGTTGACAATTTTAATCGTCGGTAACGTGTTACTTAACTCTTCGCGAAGTTAATCGATTCGCCGTATAAAAATTGGATCGTGGAATAAGAGAAAAAGAAAACAGAAAAAAGAAGGAAAGAAAGAAAGAAAAAAAAAAGAAATAGGAAGAAAAAGAAAGAGAAAAAGCAAGAAGAAGATAAAAAAAGAGTGAACTTTTAAAACCTGCTGACTCTGCGGTGGCACGTAAACCTTAGATCGATTAATATTCAAAACGACGCTCAATGGGAGCTCGCAGAAAGAGAAAGAGAGAGGTTGAAAGAAAAAGAGAAAGAGAGAAAGAGAAAGAGAAAGAGAGAAAGAGAGAGAAAAAGAGAAAGAGAGAGAACCGGCCAACGCAAGTGCCGTTGTACTCGGGAATCTTCATTATCCTCCCATTAACATTTGCATATTTTCAACGTAATTACGACGCGCAAGATCGGCTTTAATATCAGCTGCGAACTCGTAATTATGCCTTAATCATATTTCGGCCAAAAATTAACCGAACCGCTTTATGTGTCACGCAAAGTTGCTCGCGTGCGATACTCTTATATTTAACCACCCTTTCTGTCTTTCTCTCTCTCTCTCTCTCTCTCTCTCTCTTTCTCTAATACTAACACATATACACATACACATACACACACATATTCGATCCTTAAGCGAGAATCATTTGTTCAAACTCCGTGTTACGTCTTTCATTCCTTCCTTCCTTTTAACGTTCATCGTTCGTCGTACGTATGTGGTTCATAGTTGTTGCACTTTACACAATAGTTATTTTAATCTGTTCTATTTTAAGAACACGATATTATTTTTTAATTTTTATTAATTATAGTTTTAATAGTATATTTCTAATATAAATATAGTATAGTTCTAATATAAATAACTCGTTGATTTATATTACTACACGTTTCTCTATAAATATTCTACGAACAACATACTCGTGAAAATTTAGAAATACACACACACACATATACACATATACATATCGATTTACTAATAAATGAATGTATATAATTGAATTAATTAATATCGTAATATTATATCTTCTATTATCCTAGAAATAGATCTTATCAATCTTTAAGTTCGCCTAATCATTATATATCGTAAGGCACTCGTAATCTGATCTTCGTTCACTACAACGTATGATGTTTAGAGATCGGGTCCTCGAAATTATGAGCTTTATCTCGGAAACGTACGAGCATCTAAGCATTAACGTGCTCCGGGTATCGCTTGCATAGGAGATTCGGGTTAGCATACGAGACTTGGTAGGCTTAGTAAACTATCATAAATTTTGGAGTGTACGCGTGGCTCAACGCGTATTACTAAGCACGTTATTAACGAACTCCCCTGATGTTTTGTAATTTCATTTTAATAAATATTCTTCAATCACTCTTCTACCTATCTACTTACCCCTCTCTTATCTCCATGCCTCTCTTCTTATTGTTTCCTTCTATATGTATATTATAACATGTACCTAATGTTATATATATAATATGTATATTATAACATTTACCTAAATGAAGAAAAAAAAGAAGTATACCCTTAAAAAGAATTTAAAACAGTCATTTTGATTTTAATTTTGAAAATTTTCTAACGTTTAAAAAAAGTTTTCCCGATAGAAATGAATTTCGAAAGAACATTTTAAATCCTCTCTTCAAAAAAAAAAAAAAAAAAAAGAAATGTTCCATCGATAATATATAGATTAATGCATTAATTTTATTCAAATACGAATTAACGTGGATTAACGCTACTTGACGATATTATCAATTATCTGATATAAATTCTGAATAATTATAATTGACATGATAATCGTAGAAGAGAGTTCGTTTTGCGTACATTCGATCAATTTGATCAACAATAAATCTCTTCAACTACTGAGAAAATATACATATTCGAGATTATTATCCCTATATATACAAAAAAAAGAAGAAAGAAAAAAAAATAATAAATAAAAAAAATTTCATTCCAACTAATATTAATAATGAAAATTATTTAGCTCGTAAAAGTTCTTTACTAAACGTTTGTTTCTCTTATAATCTTGTAAACTGTTGGTAAATTTTAATGGAAGAAGAACCAAATAATCCTCCGCTCAACTTTAATAGTAAAACAAGTCATTTTTCAGAAACAATGCTACGAGAAAAATGTGACGACAGCAAAAAAAGGCCGGAAGGGGAAAAGAGAGAAAGAAAGAGAGAGAGAGAGAGAGAGAGAAATAAGTTCATTATACTACAATATGGTATATTCCCGTAAGTATACAAAAATAGTAAAAGAGAGAAAGGGGGGAGGAGAAAGAAAGAGGGAGAAAAAAACAGGAGAAGAAAGGAAGGAGAGAGTAAACTCGTGGTAACGCACTACAAGAAACTCTGCGAATGTCGCGCCCCATTTAATTAGGAAACACGAAAGCCGCATCTTGACCCGCCAGGACGTTTTAGAATACGTGCTATAAATAGTAAAGAGCAACGACTGTAAAGCCAGCCGGATGAAAAAACCACAAGACACTGGTACTGTTTTATTCGCGGTTATGGTATCTGAAAGAAAGACGTTCAAGAACAATATGACCCTTGGCCCCATCCTCCGCCCCTACCCCGATCCTGTCTTTTACTTCCGCAAAGTATTAACCGGAATTACTAGAATCCGAATGGAAGAGAAAGAGCAAGGTGGAACTTTTCCTTCCAAGCTAAAGCGATATAAAACGAAATGGTTATATCAAAAAAATGAAATTAAAAAGAAAAGAAAGAAATAAAGAAAGAACGAAAGAAAAAGAAATGGAAAAAAGAATCGACGATGTTTTCATTTTCTCCTATCCTTTTATCTCTCCACGCCTCCCTTCACTCTCTCTCTCTCTCTCTCTCTCTCTCTCTCTCTCTTTCTCTCTCTCTCTTTTGTCCTTTTTTAATTTTCCTTTCGAGAGACCGATGTTACACAAGCTTTTCAGCTTTTCTTTCAGAACGCGGTTTTAATAACCACATAGATTATATAAACGCATAGCACAACGTAGCATAGCATAGCCTAGCATAGCATAGCATAGCATAGCAAAGAATAGCGTCTATTTAATTTTTTCAATTCAACAATATTCGACATGTATTTATTTATTCATTACCTTCCTGAAAAAGAAAAGATATAACGAATGCATTCTCGTCGAAAAAAGAAAATAATGTTTCACTAAAAGCATAATATAATATATTTATTGTGATTGAACAACACGCTATTAAGCGCTTACTTATTTGATCCAATCATATATTTAAAAACATGACGTTGTAAAAAATATGCTAAATACATGTATGTTAAATAAATCAACACGATTTTTAACGCTTTGATGCAAGGACAAACTAACGTCGCAACACATTGTCTCGAACAACCATTATCACATTTTACCTGACGGCATATTCCACCCTCTGCCCACCTTCCGTTCCCTTCCAACTCCCCATAGTACTATCGTCATCACAACCACCACCACCACCACCATCACCGCCACCACCATCACCATCAATCGATCGATACGACGCTCTCGACGAGTAGGGCCTTTCGTTTTAACGAAGAAAACAGCAATTTCGTTGGAAGACCGATCGTCCTTAATTGTCACGCCACCTCGTGCAAGTGCCAAACTGGGGTGAAAAAACATGTGCCCTCTCCTACCACTCCTCTCCGAGTCCACCATCTCCCACGTCATCATGTGTCTCTTATCAACACCCAACTATCGTGCAGGCAATTTCAAGTATCTTTAAAGAAAAAACCTATCCTTTTCTCCATCTAAAAAGGGTGCTAATAACGATCTGGAGTAAGAATTATCGGTAATATTTCTTTCGATTCTTACTTTTGCATTTACTTAATTGTATCGTAATGTCTTATGAGATATTTGCAAATTAAAAAATAAAGGGGAATAAATAAATAAATAAATAAAAAATAAAACAGAGAGAGAGAGAGAGAGTGTGTGAGAGAGAGAGAGAGAGAGAGAGAGAAAGAATAAAAAGAACTGATTTTATCCAATAAAGAATTAATTTTATCCAATAGTTATCCTTTCGTAGTGTTATATTATTATCCTTTTCATCGGTATATTAATCCGAAGCTTCGTGCAATTGCAATTTAATTATATCGATCAGAATATTATCGGATGAACATGCCTATGAATTATACAATATGCCTATTTGGTATAACATGAACGCTTCATTGAACAATAGATGCTCGAAAAACCGCAAAGCTTACCGTGTATAATAAACAAAGAGCAAACACTGAGGCACTGGTTTGGAAGTTACTATGGGAGAATAATTCCGAGTACGTGATGCCACAATATGTAGTTGTAGTAGAAATAGGGATATACGAACAGAGAGAATGAGAGATAGAAAGAGAGGGAGAGAGAGAGAGAGAGAGAGAGAGAGAGAGAAAGAAGGAGAAAGAGAATTGAAGAGAGAAGCATTGAATCGTGATGTCCATAATTCACTTCGACCGGCTTTGCGGAATGTTAAATTTCACGTAATACATACGTCGAAACCCATACAAGTAATCCAATAGACATTCGTAGATCGTTAGCTTTACATAGCTCGTATAAACAATGAACAAAATGTTTCAATCGATGTGTCGATCGTTTCACTATCATACATTGAAATTTGTTATACGATATAACAACAATAAGTGTTTATATGTACATATATAATATAAATTATATCGTTATGTACCTTATATATAATTTATTTTTTATATATAAGTTACTTTTTATATATAATTTACTATTTATATATAATTTATTAAAATATGTTTACGTAAAGTTTCCTGAGATGAATTTTTAATGTAAAAATAATAACGTTACGCAGACGAAAAGAGAAATAAAAAGAACGTATCGAGGAGTAAATAAAACAAACGTTCGCTCTGCTTGAAAGTAAATAAACGACTGAGTCTGTCGACTGTCCTTTATAATATTGTATAAATAAAAAGAAACAAAAGGAGATGATTCTTGATAAATTGTAAACAAACGAGTCACATCGTACTATATGTGTAGATACGTATATACATACTAGAATGAAAGTATAACCCATTGATAAAAGAAACGTTGGTCGTGAATTTCGTTAAGCAAATATTCTATTGAAAAAAAAAATATCCCCGCGATGAATAGAATTCACTTGGCGATATGTGTATAAATTAGAGAAACATGAAATTAACGTGAACACGTCAAAAGATCATATATACATACCTCACAAATGTTTCGTAAACTAAGTCAAGGTTGTAGCAAGTAAAATATAGAAAAACTAATAATTGTGAATTTCTATATATACATATACATATATATATATACCCTGTATATTGAGCGTTCAAATATTGATTGAAGAAGGAAACAACCATATCGAAGGTCACGTAGTACATGCATACGTTCTTTTCTTCCGTTTCTCTCTCTCTTTATCTCTCTCTCTCTCTCTCTCTCTCTCTCTCTCTCTCTCTCTCTTTCTCTTTCTCTTTCTCTTTCTCTCTTCAAATCCTTTTGCTACCTCGAGCATTCATGCGACCTCAAAAATTCTACAATGGAGGGGAAGAACAAAAAAAGAAAAGAAAAAAAAAAGAAAACAAAGACCATGGCTGTTAATAAAATTTAGATTAGGAGCACGCACGAATGATTCCCCTCATATCATTCAGCTAACCAACCCTCATCCTCACCCTCCGTCAACGAAGGATATTCATTCGTTGATCCTTTAGAAAAATTTCACAAAGATTGCAAAAATATGAAATAGAGTTAGATATTTGATTTTCAAGCGAACAGATTAAATAGCTCGAATCATATTGATCGTTCGATTCGATACTTGAATTTAACGCAAATATATATGTAGATGAACATAGAGAGAAAAAGAGAAAAAGTGAGAGGGAGAAAGGGAAGAGAAAGAACAAGGGTGGTTTTTACGACAAAGGTACTTGCACGCCAACCTTATCGTCGACATTGCTGGATAGCAGCAATTGCTATAAGTCTTCGAACTTACGGTTATGAAAATGTATCGAGAAAGAGCAACGAGCACCGTTTCTAAGGTACCTTAGCAATAGCATGTAATTTAAGAACGATACATACGAAATGGCACTCTGATTAGCATGTAGGTGGTTTTATTCGCAACGTAGTAATAAACTAACATAATGGCATGTCAGTGAATTTCGTTCGTCTAAGGTTAAAAGGGAGAAATCACCTGTCAATGAATAAAGGTTACATATGTACGTTCAACTTGAACACATTTTTCTATCAATGCAAAATTTTTATAAAGAATTTTTCATTAAATATTATAAAATTTCTTTCAAAGAAAAAAAAAAAGGACAAATAAGTAACAAATGAGCTTTCCTAATTCTCTTGATTATTGTGGATCAAACAAGAAGCGCATTAAATCGTTAAAAAATATTTTTACTTGTCCGTGATGAGTTAAGTATAGCTTATAGTAAATATAGAAACATCAATATATTTTTTTTTCTTCTTTCTTGCAGGACCAATATAAACACATTGCAATCAAAGGAAATGGTTCTAACCGATAAATCGATCGTACGAAGGAATCTAAAATAGAAGCAATCTCTCTCTCTCTCTCTCACTCTCTCTCTTTCTCTCTCTCTCTCTCTTTTTTTTCTTCTTCTTCTTCTCTACGACGAATCACGGTACGACGATCTATTTTTCAAACGTTAAAACGAAAACCTAAAAATATTTATGTATTTTTAACATTAATTAGATTAATCTTCTTCTAACGATAATATTATATACACCCACGTATTTACGGTTTTTTCCAATATATACAACATTTGACTCATTGTCAGTTCGATCGATCGAACTTATTATCGTCTTATCATACTTTAACTATCGCAAGGTACCGTAAAGCGGCTTCCAAGTAGAAGGGAAAACTTGAAAACTCGTACTTTTCCAGTCTCACGGCTGGATGGCATCGTTGGTGAAAGAAATTGAACAAGAGAGAGAGAGAGAGAGAGAGAGAGAGAGAGAGAGAGAGAAGACGAAGAGGGAACGAAGCTCGTGGTAATAACTTTGCACGTTAATTAAGAAGCGATCAAATGAAAATTATCGAGAGATCGGCGAACGTCGTTGGGTAGCAATGGAAAGTTGTAGAGGGGTGAGAGAGTGTCGAGAAGACGGTTGGACAGAGGAACACGAAAGGAACCCCGAAGGAGAGAGGTACCCTCTTGGAATGCAAATTCATTGAAATGAATTCCGACGGGGTGTGTAAGACCGCCATTACGTCACAAGAAAGACAGAAAGTGAGAGAGAGAGAGAGAGAGAGGGAGAGAGAGAGAGAGAAAGAGAAAGAAGAGAAAAGATTCTTCTTCTTCATCCTCTCAACCCCCTTCGTCGCTTACCTATCTAGTCATACGCCGGCCATCTTTGTCTTTACTTGGCCACGGTGAAGAAATTTTCCGAGTTAATTTTCTTACCGCGCTGAGTGATATTCCCTAGGAGGGTATTTACATTTTCATCGGCCTGTTCGTGCACCACCTCCCAGAAAAGATATCTCTTCTTACCCTCCTCGCCCCTTCATTCACTTTTTATCTATCATCGAGCAAAAGAAAAGAAAAAAAAGGAAGAGTAAGAGGAAAAATAAGAAGAAGAAGAAGAAGAAGAAGAAGAAGAAGAAGAGGAAGGTTATATACTTACATAGTCGCTGTTTTTTTCTCTCCCTCTTTCTCGACTATCATCTTTCCGAGCGTGCATTAACGCCGGCACCGATCCAATTAACGTCTTATAATTTTAATTGATTCAGTGTAACGAGTAGTATACCACCGGCAACCCCGAGGCGGCTACTTGGAAAAGAAGAAGTACTAACGACAAAGGCGTGATCACGCTCGAAATACTACCCTCAGTTTTTTTTTTTCTGTGGACTGACTAGAGAGAACAAAATTAGGTCGCCCTAAGAGAATTCTCCGAATGGTCCGTTGTATTGTACAAATTTATTTATTTTCTTTATATACTTTTTCTCTTTCTCTTTCAATGACACACGCACACGTACGCACGCACGCGCATATACACATACAATACTCCCGCTTTGTTTCTATGTAAAAAAGACCTTTAGAAAATGCCTGATGATTAATCGATCGTAATGCAATTACATCATTGAAATTAGTTCCACCCTTAAAACGATAGTCCTACCCTAAGTGTTCCCCCTCTGACAGAAACAGAAATTCGATATAGGAAAAAGCAAAAAAAGAAATAGAGAAAGAGAGAGAGAGAGAGAGAGAGAGAGAAAAGGAGAAATTAGGGGAGAAATAGTAAGCTAAAAGGGCTATCTTTCGATTCTTCTGCCAAAGTCATCGTATAGTCGTTTTTCTCCCTCCCCGATCGTTTCTATCCCTTATATTAGGGTCAAATTATAGCTGACGTAACATACGAATAAACACGACACGGACAGTGTCGAGACTCAACAAGGAAATACGATTTCCTTTATGCAAATCATATTTTACGGGTTTTTAGGTATAAGCCATCTGCCCAATAGGGTTGAGGTTTGAGACAAGAATGAGCGAAGGGATAAACCGACAAAGAGAAAGGATGATAAAAGGAAAGAGAGAGAGAGAGAGAGAGAGAGAGAGAGAGAGAGATAAGTCAAAAGATACGTGGGTGTAAACGAGGGAGAATGAGACAAAGAAACAAAAAAGGGGCAAAAAATAGAAAAAGAAGAAAAGAAAAAGCCAAACAAAAATCCTTTATTTAATAGCGGTATCTCTTCTTGCCGTACTTCCAGTGGGAATGCTCTTCGTCAAATCGCATCAGCGCACGGCGTTAAAACAATTTATATCCTACCCTTAGGCGAGTGCCCCGGTTCTTTTCTCTTGGGTGCCGTTCGAGGGTGATACGAGGCTGGTCCTTAATTCATGGATTACACTAGAGTCTCTCTCTCTCTCTCTCTCTCTCTCTCTCTCTCTCTCTCTTTCTATCTATCTACCTATCTTTTTCTCTTCCTATTCGTTTTCATTCTTCTCTTTTTCCATTCCCCACAAGTATCTACGTATCTTCCATCTCTACGAGCGAGACCACAAGCCCGATTTGTATTTTAATTTCATTCCGTGCGCTACCCTTGGCCAATCCGCCAAACCGACGAACGAATAATTATTCAGATTCCTATTGTACCCCTTGGAATTTGGTTTTTAGTGTTCGAGTAGATCCTACACCGTAGAAATTGTTAATGCCCTTTGCCATTGGCACGAGATAATTTCAACGTAACTTACGGAGACGTTGAAGTATTAACAAAAAAGGAAAAAAAAAAGAAATGAAAAAGAGAAAAAAAAAGAAAAAAGAAGAAAAACCGTCGACGGTGTTGAACGCAAAGGAGAGTGATGGGGTTAAAGGAGGAAATCAACCTGTTTTTGAGGGAGGAATTCCAACCTTCCCCTAGACATTACGTCGTCGAACAATTATGAGAAAACAAGTTAATTATAAAATTAACAAGGGTATTCCGAGAGAGCGATATGGGATGGGAGGGTTCGACGGATATTTTTAATCCACGTCCCACATTCTCATGCTTATGGAAGCTGAACGAGCAAAAAAGGGGTAGCTATGAATAATATACGTGGGAAGGGTTGTGTTTTTTTCTTCTTCATCTTCTTCATTTTTTCCTTCATCTTCTTCTTTTTCTTCTTCATCTTCTTCATTTTTTCCTTCAGCTTCTTCTTTTTCTTCTTCTTCTTTTAAGTATGAGAGAGACAGACAAACATCTGAATAATCAACGAAGATTAAATTAGATCTCATACTAATTAGAAATTTCCCCATTTATGTTGTTATTCCACTAAATACTTTTGGGACACTTTTTTCTTTTCTATTCTCTCTCTCTCTCTCTCTCTCTCTCTCTCTCTCTCTCTCTCTCTCTCTCTCTTCAATAAAACGTTGGTCAACGAGCAAGCATTATCACTCGTAGAACCTTTAGACGCTACAAGTGCTGCCACGATCGTTAAACTTTTTACAGGACCATTCTGGCGACATAATTTATGCATTAAAACTGCGAACCGCGGCAAGAAAATTCCGTGTCATCTCATTAATAATTTTAATAACTGGGACGTAGGCCGTGTGTCCGTCAAATATGCCTCGTAATCGTCTCTACTGTGCTCTCTCTCTCTCTCTCTCTCTCTCTCTCTCTCTCTTTTTCTCTCTCTCTCTCTACTTAAGGGTAATTTTGAAAATTTAAAGGCTCATAAATCTTTCTTTCTTTGTTTCTAACCTTAGAATATTGCATAACTCAGAGAATAATTCTTTAAAATGATAATAAGGAAATTCGCGGTTTGACATTTTGCATAATAAATTTTTATTCGGCTTATTCGTCCCCGCCCCCGCCCCCCATCCCTCCAGTTAATTCTTCCTTCCTATTTCTTACGCAGTAGCAAACCTTTATCCTTCCGTTTACTTTACCCAAGGCTTAACATTCAACCCAAACTCCTACCTATACTCATCTCACCCTTATCCCTCGAGAAAATCTCTGAAGGTTCGGTTGATTCCACTCGGACGATGGCTATCAAGAAGCCTTCGTTTACAAAGTTTATAATTCTCGCTCGTGGCTATCTCACGATCGCTTACTCACCTTGTCAGTTCGCACGAATCCCAACATGAAACGTAACTTTCACGTTTGCCCAACAATAATTCTAAAGATAATTGTAAAAACATTCTCGAGCAATGTAAATCCAATATCACGATTAACTTTACGAACGTTTAAAATCGGATAAAGATATTAATTTTTTAAAGTGAAAATATAAAAATTTTAAATATACATATCTATACAATATATAAATACGTATTCTCTCAGGCAAAATTTTTACCAAACTGTATGTATGTTCCGCCAAAGGTCAATAGGAGTACGTTTCTTTTTTTACCTAATTAAAATTCAATTGATGTACATACATAAGTTTTGTTTTCTCAATTCTCGATTCTTTATATCTACTCCGGTCCGATTTATTTATTATTAATATCTAATCTCTCTCCTATTGAAATAATCAAATTGTTTCTTTAAAGTTTCAAGATTTCTTTTTTTTTTTTTTTTTTTTTAATCAAAAGTAACATTATATATTAATAATCATTCATAATTGCTCGCAATAAATTTCAACGATTATACTTTCTTTATTAAACGAATATTACATTAACATTTTTTTCGTTATGATATATCGAGATATAGGAAAAGAAAAGGATAGAAAAAAAAATCTAAGGTCTTCGTGGCCCGATAAAAAGGCAAAGCATTCGATGCTTTTCGTAGACGTAAACCTGTCGGATCTATAAGAGGTCTTGGAACATTAATAGAGCGGCTGACATGTTGGAAAAGGGAGTGAGAGAGAGAGAGAGAGAGATAGATAGAAAGAGAAAGATAGAGTAGGTATGCATTGGTTAGACATAAAGTATTCAAGAAACCTCGATGGACGTGCATCTTCTAAGAGTGGATAACCAAAGCACCGACTTCGATATGCGAGGCACTCTATATCTCGTTGAAGAAGAAGCGTATCGAGGGCAATGTCGGACTTTTACTTCGTAAAGGCGCGATCTAGGCATCAGATGCGGCCGAGGGTTTATCGAAAATATTCCTCGTTCTCAAATTCATCCCCCTAACCTTTCTATATCGAAGAACTTGGCCCGTACCCCGCAGGCACGTATGTACGTTCACGTCCGTAAACATTTCATCTCGACGTGCGTCGATATAAGAACGTTACGAGCCCTACCACCCTTTTCGGAAAACCCATCCAAAGTGGAAAACACATCGATATAACGATAGTTTATCGATTTTCTACGATATTTTGTATATGTGTGCGTGTGTGTGTGTGTGTGTGTATTTATGTGTATTTATGTATATATATATAGAAATTTTTGACAGTTATTTATCTATCAACGATTGCATATCGGAGATCTGCAAATATGCCCTTTAAGCTTTCGATAAAAACAAATGCCCTTCGAAATCCCATACTTTTGAAAAATACATATTTTGAAAAGTATATACTTTCATAGGCTGCTCGAAATGAAAATACGCTTTCGACTAATCGCGATTGATCGTAAGTGATATTACAGTAGTGTAAAATCGATGGAGAAAGGTGGAGGAGAAGATGAAGGTTAAAGGGGAGTATAAAAGAAGGTTGGAAAAGTTGTACGATAAAAATACGAGACCAATCGAAATAGGTCAGAAATGCAATCTTCTAATATATCATTGTTAAATGAGAATAGAAAAATAAAGACGTGTCAAGTAAGTTAGAAATTAAATAAGTAAGTAAGTAAGTACGGCGATATCGTAGTAATATCCGTTTAATAACGAAAGAAAATCTTCTCTTCTTTTCTTCCCATAAAAGTTCGAAAATACAAAGAGCCGTAAATCGATTCGTAGTCCTTGACGAAGATAATCGTGACAAGGGATCTCTTCTCTATCTTTCCCAGCCCCTGCTTTCAACCCCGCCCTCTCCGCTACATTAACTCGATCGTGCAACGTACGCGAGAACGATGGGTAATAATACGTTAACGCTTACGCCATAGACAAAAGGATTTCCTTTTGGTTGATATTAATCTGAGATCTTGAATCCTACTTGAGAAATACAGGACTAGAGATTAGATTAATAAAAACAAAGGAGGTGGAACGGGAAGAACACATCCGTCAAGATATAAATTAATTGGAGAAAAAGGAGAAAGAGGAGAAGAAGGAAGATCAGGAATAAAAGACAACAGACTCGAGTGTGTATAAAAAAAAAAAAAAGAAAAAAAGAAAGAAAGAAAGAAAAGAAAGAAAGAAAAAATCCTTACCAATCCTAGATCATTGTACCTTCGATTAATAAGCCTTCTAACGATGGCCAGTTATTTTACGTCTAAAAATCTACGAAGCGATCTTATCGAATCGCCAGGGAATTTATTCGTTCGTGCAGAAAAATCATACTGCGCTCGACCTCGTCCGACAATAAGTAGTACGTTTGAATTTTATGATATATGCATATATCTATGTATGTATGTACGTATGTATGTTATACGTAAGCATGTATATATGTACCGTTATATAAGTAACTACATGGGTTCGCGTTGAGATTTAAAAGCATAGCTCGACGAGGTGGAAGAAAAGTAGGAGTAGGGAGAGAGGGTGAGGGCAAGAGGAGGGATAGAAGAAGAATGGAAGCGGATTTAACATTGCATCGATGAGTTCAAATGCTTATTTCTGTCTTTCCTTCCTTCCGTTGGATTTCCATTATCGAAAGAGGCTCGATCTTCCGATACACGTTACTACTATGTATCTGCATAAGTAACTCTCTCTCGTATATACCAACTATATATATAATATATATATATATATATATATATATTATATACATATATATATATATTATATACATATATTTTATATATACATATATATGTATACATACATTTATGTATATAATATATGTATATATAATAGTACCTTTATATACATATATATATATATATATATAATATATATATATATGCATATGTAAGTACCTTTTACTCTTTTATTTTGACGAGTTATGCATATTCAGTCTAGAAAGTTTATCGTTGAAAAATCAGTATAAAGAAGGTCGATCTAATTACATATGCAGATTATATGTTTGTATAAATATATATATATATATATATATATGTATATATATAATCTTCTTAATATCTTCTAATTAATAAATATTACTTCCATATGTGTATAATACATTTGTTTAATCATTTGATTCTATATCTATTGAAATGTATTGAGAGATACTCTTTTCACACGATCGAAATAATCCTTTCACTCTAAGCAATTTCATGAGTATCGTATTAAGGAGAAATCTAGCGTGGGAATCTATGAAACGATCATACCTTCTTCTTTCTCTTTCTCTTTCTCTCTCTCTCTCTCTCTCTCTCTCTCTCTCTCTCTCTTTTTCTCTTTCTCATTTTCTCTTTCGAAATCTCAAATAATTCCGAATGGGTTGCCTGAAGCATTCAAGAATATGGCTTTGGTTGGTCTTTACCGAGATAAAACTTATCAGATACACAAAGTGCCGTCAACCCCGAAACGCTTCGTTAAAGAGGACAATCTTTTAAGCTCGAACAAACGACGTTGTAGCAAGAGATTTTGGTGCTAAACTTTTTTTTCCCCTTTCGTCCTTTTTCCTCTTTTTTCTTTTTTGTTTTCTCCTTTCGTATCTTCTTTTTTCTTCGCCGAGGATAGACGCGTTACTTTTTCAAGCTTTTTCCTTTCTTCGGGGAAAAAGTCAATCGACGGCGTTCATTTTTATAGTTCGGCTCGCAATAGCTCCGCTCCCTCACCCCGATGATATCGATCGAATAATAAATATACTTTTTTTTTTGTTTTCGTCGTCGTCAATATTGATATCACTCGATTGAAAGCAGGAACTAATTTAAAACTAATATCTAACGGGACTTAATAAAAAAAAATTATATTGCGTTTACGAAATTATTTATTAATATTATTATTATTATTATTATGTATTCTATATTTTACTTTGTTAATAATTATTAATAGTAGAATAAATTATGATAAATAATGTACTCTAAACTTTAATAATTATTAAGAAAATATGTAATATAACGATATATTAATAATAAAATATTAATAATCATTAATTATTGTTAACTATTTATAGATTAGATTATAATGTCAAAGATATTTTGAATAAATGTAAAATAATCGAAAAACGAAAAAATTGAATGTAGTAAACGTTTTGTGTACATGTTAATAGAGTTTCGATATTTATTCGTCGAAATTTAACGATCGATTGACTCGTCAACCTTTTCAAAGTCGCTCATTGTCAGATTCTCACATTTTTGTTTACATCACTGGCTAACAATGTTAACGAGCTTGAACTTCAATACAGATAGAATTTCACAAATAAAATTATTTTATATCTACATCGTACCGAGAAGAGTTGGAACGAATCTATCGTTGTTTAAACAATTATATATCGTTGTAAACAAACTTGTCATTATTATTATTATGATTATTAATATGTCGATAATTATTATCACTTCCTGATTGCTAATTATTAACAAATTATATTTATTACAATGATGCGTCAATGTATGAATGTAAGTTATATTATAAACGATATAAATTAATATAAAAGAATCGAATATAAATAATACATTATTTAAAGCCACGATTACGACCAATATAAACTTACGATCTTTATTCTTCGGAATCCAATGAAAGACTGACCCTGTCTCAGTTGTTAAAGTCGTCTAAACTCTTACGTTTTCATTATTGTTTATATAACTAACCTGACCTCTGTCTTTCTCTCTCTCTCTCTCTCTCTCTCTCTCTCTCTCTCTCTCTCTCCCTCTCTCTATCCCTTCTTTTCAATGGTAATTGAATAAAATCTAAGGCAGCACGACTCGTTGAAAATCCGATGGCCGTCTACTATTGGCTGCGTCAGAGTAATGAGGATAGATTCGAGTAACGTGGGAGGCGAAAGATAAGTGAGAGAAATGCGACGTGGATTTTTTTTCTTTCTTTTTTTTCTTTTTCTCTTTTTCTTTTTTTTTCTGAAGGACGAACGCAACTTCAATAGCGGATTCTGTCGAATAGTATAAAATCGTACTCCCGTCTAAGACGCGATCCTTTCAAAGATCTTTCATCATGTTATCGAACGACAGCACCTATATCTCAGAAATATCTTCTCGCAATGGTCTACGGTGTTGCGTATATGACCCATCTTGTCAATTTTTATATATATATATATATAAAAGAAAAAAAAATATATATAAAGGAAAATATTATAAAAAAAAGAGGAAGAATGAAAAAGAGAAAGAAAGAAAGAACGTTCGTTAACGGAGATGGGTAAAATAGGTGAGGGATGATATTAATGATCGCAAAAAGTTTCACATGATAAAAAGGCGACCGTGTAAAGAAAAACATTTATTATTTATTCGACACCACATTAAGTTCCTTTTATCGAGTGTAAAAATTTTATAATGCCACTAAATCAGACAATATGAAGAAAGAAAGAAAAGAAAAAAAAATGAAAACAAAATAATAATAATAATAATAATAATAATAATAATAATAATAATAATAATAATAATAATAATAATAATAATAATAATAATAATAATAATAAATAAAGAGAAACAAAGGGAAAAAAAAGATTTATTTTTAAATAACATCGACATGATCTAAGTCAACGAATTTTAATGATGTTTCGACTTTTTCTTGGAACAAATGACGAAAGAAAGATAAAAATTTTACGTGAGCTGTAATACGAACATAGATCGAAGAACTTTCAAACTTGGAAATGGATTTCGATATGTCTTCTCTTTCATTCACGTTAAAAGCTATATTTTCGATATACATACGTACACGTATATATATATATATATGATTGCCTTTTTTTCTTTTTCTTTTTTTCAAAACTCGACGTTTTCTTAATGGCAATTCAAGAAGAACGTAAAGCAAGAAAAGAAAAAGAAAAGGAGATCGTTTCTTTCGGAACACACGCTTGCGTTTCGTTGGGCATTCTTTCTCTCCTTTTATTTTTCCCTTCCGTTTGTCGTTGTTTTCATTGAAGTATTCTTGGAGAATCTCATAAACCATACGTATCTACTTTACGACCGTCTCAAAGAGACTTTTTCTTTTTCTACTTGGTCTTTTTTTCTTCTGTTTTTGTTTTTTTTTTGTTTTTATACTGCTTTAAACAAACGGGAGTTCTTAGTGGTACTAAGTACTTATTTACTTACGTATACGACGAAAGGATCGTTAATACATACAGAATCGTCCTGCAATCGATAAAACCTCTTGAAAGTTAGTTTAGTTTAGGTTAACTGCATCCAGATATATCCGAAAGAAAAGACATTAAGAGGACAGATCAAGGTAAAGTTAATCCAATAACAAGTACACTGTGTCTAATAAAGATCCCTTAGATTACTGTCAATTAAAATTGAATAAGAAAAAGAAATATCATGATCGGGTTCAATTTTACGATTTACCTTCTTTGTAAATGCATACGTGTAGTACGTAAATAAATAATGTATAATTATTTAATATAATATAAAATAATTAAATTATACAATTTCAAATCGATCGAATATTATTATAATTGTGAATAAAAGTATTTTAATATATTTCAAATGGATATATTTTAATTAATTAAAAGTTTTCATTTACAATCATAACTTCAGTACTCTTCTTCAATTTATCTTAATATACAAATAATATGAAATTCTTTCGAGATATTAATATTATAAGATATTAAAAGTTAAACGATTGTTTTTATAGTATTCATAGAGCCGATAGCTGACAGAGATCTTAAATAAGATTACGTGAATTTTTAATAAATACATCGCAAGTCATCGAAGCAATTTAATTAAGAGTTTGACAATATATAGTTGTCAATATACGTGAAGACCATAACAAAAGTCATTATATTATAATAAATAAGTCATTTACAGAGATGTGCTAAAATTTAACCTCAAATTTTCGTTTGAATTTTCGAAAAACGTCAGCTATTATAAGACCGTAATTCGTGGGAGGCGCACACGCGCACATTGAATTTTCGCAACCTTAAGAAACCACTCTACAAAATAGACAACATTCCGTCTAACTTTTCTCGTTCGTAATGTAAATTGCGAAAGAAGGGAAAAATAACAGATGAAAAGGAAAAGGAGTACCGGGAAATAAGTTCTTGATTTTCTCTCTCTCTCTCTCTCTCTCTCTCTCTCTCTCTCTCTCTCACTCTTTCTCTTTTTCTTTTTTTCTTTTTTTTCTTTATCCTTTTTTCTTATGCAGAGAAATACCAGAAAAAATAATGATGATTAAGGATTGACTTATATTACGACTTAATATATATCTCTCGTTTCTGGAAAGAAAAAAAAAAGAATAAATAAAAAGGAAGCAAACAAAATAAAAAAAAAGAATAAACGCGTTTAGAATTTTTAGTTATAGCTTGATAAAGTCGTTAAAAGGAAACTTAAAAGCCGACTGCGCCTTTTCCATTATTAATAAAAGGACTTTCCATGATGTTTACTTCATCGCTCTGTTCGTTATTAACGTTCCCTATTAGCACCTCCATTTCTTATTTGTCAGATAACGGAAGTCGAGTTTCTTTGAAAGTTTATCCCTTAACAACTTGCCACTCGACGGGTCCGATATTAGATTCGAAATTAAAGGAATGTAGGGCAGAAAAAGTAGAAAACGAAGATGATGAAGAAGAAGAAGAAGAAGAAGATGATGATGAAGAAAATGAAGAAGAAGAAGAAGAAGAAGAAGAAGATGATGATGAAGAAAATGAAGAAGAAGAAGAAGAAGGAAGAGCACGATAAAGAGAGGAGCTTTTAAAGATATTGTTGCGGAAGAAATAAACTAGTAGATCCATTAGAAAGAGAGGAATAGATCCTCGTTTTTGTCAGGAGGGAGCAGAAGAAAGTATTTCGATAGTACGTGTACATATTCCTCTCTTTCTCTTTTTCCCTCTCTCTGTTTGTACATATGTAATGAATGCAACTTCGTGATATCGATGTGTTACTTATCGATATAGTTCGTATGGTATGACAACGGCTTAGTAACGTCGTACACATTTTACTTTTATTTTCTTCTACGAAGGTGTACATTTCCGTTCGAGAAGGGATAAAAAGGAACAAGAAGAATGTGGGAGGTGAAAACGAAAGGAGGGAAAGAAGATAGAGGGAAAGGGAGAAAAAGTAAGTACGGAAAGAAGGAAGGAAGGAAGGAAGGAAGGAAGGAAGGAAGGAAGGAAAGTTAGATCGGTCCTCTCTCCATCCTATTTGTAACTCTTGCCGGCCACAGTGAAAACAAAGTAAAACAAATGGCTGTGAGTTTCGGAAGGGAAAGGAATAGTACCATAGGGGATATATATGTATACGTTGGTAACAAACTTCTGCCTTTCTAACGGAACTTCCTTTGACTTGCGACACATCACGCTGTTTCTTTGCAGAAAAAGAAACGTTATATCGTCTGATATAGCTTAAGTTAAATAAAGAAATATGTATGTATATTTATATATATTTATATATATATATATATATATATATATATATATATATATATGTGAGAGAGAAAAAGAAAGAAAGAGAGAAAAGGATTAGACCGGTCGAGATAAGAAAGAAATGCAAGTTTTTAATGATAAAATAACGAGGAAAGAAAACCGTTTAAATATAGTCGATTATCTTTTTGAGAAAAAAAAAATATATCTATTTTAATATTTTTGAACATTATTAAAAATCGCAAGTATTTTAAGAATCATATTTTTCCTAATAACAATATAGGTAAACGCGCGTACGTAATATTATAGAATCATATTCTAATCAAGTAGTACGAATTCGTAATATCCGTCGAGTAATCGACAGTAGTACAGGTCACTCAATATACGTAACCTATATGCATTGACACGTAAAAAGAAATATATCAGAAAAATTTGATGGTGTTGTTATCAATAAGATTAAACTTTTTAATATTGCGATGGTTTTCGATTACTTTCGAGACGACCTACGATATTCGGCTGGTTTATCGAACGCTCGCACGGAGGACAGATTAACGTTATTAGCACGGACCAATTTGCATATAAAGCGGCACTGACATCAGATACGATTATATACTAGCCCAAGGATCTACTTTACAATAACAACTGCTCATTCCATAGCGTATAATTAATGCATCTTAGGCAAGTCCGTGTTTGCAACGCGATAGAATCTTTCGTTGACTCGCTTAAATGCAGTCAGAGAGAGAGAGAAAGAGAGAGAAGCAAGAATATGATCTAGTAATAAATCTTTCAAACGAAAAATGACAAAAGCTGACGGAGAAAAGTTAATCGAATATTCGCATTTATTTGAGCCTTGTTCTTTTTTTCCTTTTCTCTTTTCTCTTTTTCTTTATTTCTTTTATCTTTTCCTCCTTTCAGAAAATTCATGCACATTTTACAGAATAGATACATAGTATTCATAGAGTTACAAAAGAACGAAGTCGCATTCGTTACACGTTTTTACGAAGAAAAAATGCAACGATAACGATCCGTTTATCCGATAAAAATTTTATGCGCCATAGTGACTCTCTCTTTCTCTCTCTCTCTCTCTCTCTCTCTCTCTCTCTCTCTCTCTCTATCTTTCTCTCGCACGCGCGATTCGTTGTTGCCCGAAGTCCGTGACATATAACCGAACACGATGTACAGCGACCGACTATATTTCATCGTCACCATTGTCAACAAAAAAATGCTGCGAGGATTTATCGAGGCGCACGCACGCATAGATATATTTTACTTCTCGACGGAAAATATCGGGGGCTCTTTCCGACGCAGAGAAAGAGAGAGAGAGAAAGAGAGAGAGAAAGAGAGAGAGAGAGAAAAAAAGAGAAAGAAAGGGAGAGAGAGGAAGAGAGAGAGAGAAAGCTAACGTTTCGTTCGTCGAATAAAATGGAAATAGGCTCGATGCGTTTTCAGATATAAAAACTAAAGTCGCGTAAACATACCTTGCTAAAACCACATTCTATTTTTTTACTTTATAAATGTGTAAATATTTATCCATCTAACCATGTATCTATCTATCTATCTATCTATCTATCTACTTATCTGCATCTGTAACTGTATGGTACTTACGAAGAGGTATCTATACTGGTTGATTTCATTAAAACTTATGTCATAACGTTGACTGACCGACTGACTGAACGGTCTCAAGAAGCAACGTTAGGAAGATTGCTGTGATAAGAGACGAGAGAAACGTAAGTCCCTTGAAACTCGAAAGACGAGGAAGAAGTTCTCAGGAAAACTTCGTCTACTCGTCTTTCAGGATCGATTCGACTTTTCCTAATTAAATATATATTCCTATCTATCTACGGAACACAACCAACAGAGATAGACAGATAGATAGATAGACAGAGAGAGAGGGGGGGAGGGTGGGGGAGAATAACATCTTCGTCCCCTTTGGAAATAGAGACGAATTGCAGGAAAATACTTATCACGTCGTAAGTTGGTCTTTGAAAACATAATACAGATATATATATATATATAGAGAGAGAGAGAGAGAAAGAGAGAGAAAGAGAGAGAGAGTGAGAAGCTTCGATGCAAATTTTCAACCTAGCTGGATTACGATTTCTGACTAAAGCCGATAAAGCAGTGAGAATTTCGAGAGATCGAGACCGCGCGAATACTTCATATATATAGATTTATATACATACATATATATATATATATATATAAACCTATGTACATATACATATAGATGTGTCCATGTACATACACATGTGTGTGTGTGTGTGTGTGTGTGCATGCGTTTGCGTGTATTTTCGAACTAAACTCAAACTTATTCTCAAACACGAAACGATTACGACATTTGGCAAAAGTCGTAAGCGATATTACTTCTTCGTAGTCGAGTGTACGTAAGTACGTACGTACGTATCGCGAACGCTTTGAATTATCGCGGGTTTTGCAAAGCGTCGAAAGAAAAAAAAAGAGGAAGGCTAAAAGAAAAAAGAAGAAAAAAAAATGAGAGAACAAGTTGCGCAAAGCGGGCTTTTATCGATTTTCGATTTTTAATACCTAGCAATGGTAAGCTTCGAAATGATTTGACGTGCATCGATATCTAACGGACACGAGTCGAGAAGATCGTTGGGTATCAATCGATTTTAAACTGGAATCGATTTCGAGTAATACTTTTTTCTTTTTTTTTCTCTTTTTTCTTTTTTTCATTTTTTTCGTTTTTTTTCCGTTTTTTTTTTTTTATCTCTATAGACTCGATTAACGTTTTATCGTTCCTCGAAATTCCGATCGAAATGCTAACAAAGACTATCATGTTTTTTTAATGCACTTGGACTGAAACAAAAATTGTTGTTTACTCGTTAAACGAATATTATTCAAGTATATCATTGAGTTTTGCAAAAATTAACTAACGAGATTATTCACGTAATTTCTCGGAGATAAGCGAAGATCATTTACAAATTGTTAACATATAATACGGCGTAGATTTAAAATCGGATAATCGTCGTTCGAAATATTTTCTTATTATTTAGAAGAAATTGGAAAAAGATAAAAATAAATGTAATTTGTAAATACATATGGTACATACATATATACATATATATATATATATATCCAGAACCAGTTCATATGGTTGAAGATGAAGTTAACTCAATTAAAATTCATTTCAACGAGAGGTTACAGGTATGCGAGACGTATGCGAGGAATGCAGAAGAAATAAAAATTAGAGCTTACTACTGTCGCACTATAGTAGTCGTACGTAACGCTCGAATTATCCTACAACTTTTTTATCCTCGACGAAATGAAGCCACTTTAATTACTCCGTTTCTCTTTCTCTCTCTCTTTTTCTCTTTCTCTCTCTCTCTCTCTCCCTCTCTCTCTCTCTCTCTCTCTCTTTCTCTCTCTCTCTCTATCCTTATCTATCTCTCTCTTCTATTTTCTCAGCTTGGCTCCAACTAGCAACTGTGCTCGCATCAATGAAAAGTGAGATAGAAAACTTTGTATCACTCTATCCAGGTCTCTTTTCGCGAGCCCATCTATTCCAATCGATCAACGAGTACAGAAAGAAAGAAAGATGAAGAGATAGAATGATAAAAAAAGAAAGAGAGGGAGAGAGAGAGAGAGAGAGAGCTCTGGAAAGCTCTCGAGATAAATGTAAATTCTAAGAATCTTTTTATCATCGAAGAATCGTTAAAGAAGATATTCCGAGCGTCTTCGATAATTTGTTTGTCCGATTCTTCGACGATAAGACTCGTTTATCGGGAAACGATGGAGATGGTTAAGGAACAAAAAATAAAAGTAAAATAAAGAAAGGAAGGAAAATTAATCGGCGATCCCTTTGACGTTCAATCATTTTCCACGTAGTTTTCTATCTTTAGAACGTGCTTTCATATTCCAAGCTCAAAGTCGACGAAGAAAGCAGAACTCTCGCTTCTTCATTGAGAGAGAGAGAGGGAGAGAGAGAGAGAGAGAGAGAGAGGGAGAGAGAGAGAAGAACGAGGAAAGATAAAGAGGAAAAGAAAGAGAGAAAAAGATAGAAAGAGAGAGAGAGAGAGAGAGAGAGACAGATAAAAAGAGCATTGACCTAATAACACGTGGAGAACGTACACGGAGCATTTTCATGACTAACATATTGTTCATTGTTCAATAACGCGATCTATGAAGAACTAACGTGCGTAAAAAATCGTGAATTTAACAAACGGCAAACTAACGACAAAAGCAAAAAGCTCAATCAACCCTCGGCTAGCTCGAACGAATGCAAAATTGTTCCCATTCGTCCTTACGTTACCATGAAACTTCTCCCACATTTGCTTCTACTTTTTTGACTTTTCTTTTTTTTCCTTTGTTTTCAAACGTCTATAACGATAGAAAAAAAATAAAAAAAAAAAAAAAAAAAAGAAAAATTTGACATTCTCGATCGTTTATCATCGATTTGATATCGTATCGAATGAAATAAAAGCAAAATTTGAAGTTACGCGTTATCGTAGAAAAATTAAATTTTCATCAACGTGATAAGCTTTTCTCGAACTATATATATATATATATAAATGTATAAATAGGTACTTACTGCATTCCAGAGTTTCCGTTTAAAAAAAAAAAAAAAGAAAAAAAAAGAAAAAAAGAAAATCAAATCCCAGTTGAATTGCATAATTTTTTATTTTTTGTATGCGTATCGAACATGTGTACCTACGTATATATCTATTACGGACATTCTCAATATACAATAAATACACACAGAGAGTAGTTATAGATATTTTATCTCGACAAAATTGTTTGATATTTCAAAACGAAGCGTCGACTACTCGTCGGAGGAAATTCTCGCCCAACAAAAATCGAGATAGAATCGAACGCATTTGATTCGTTCTCTTCTCTGATTGATTTTATGTAATTCGATATAGCCATGATCAAATGTACAAATGTCATTATTTCCAAATATATGTACATTATATATATATATATATATACACATACATGTATTTGTCTACTATGTTATACTACCAACGAATGGAGCTACGAGAGCAAAGGCAGATCGAGAGCGTTGATAAATCCGTGCACCAAACTTCAACTGTGCTCGACAAAGGATTCGTTCACAACAAAGTGCAAGCTCCTCCATAATACTCGAAGGCATCGACAAAGGAAGCTGGAGGTGGTAAAGAAAGAGAGAAAGAGAGAAGGATAGAGAGAGAGAGAGAGAGAGAGATAGAGAGAGAGAGAGAGAGAGAGAGAGATTGTGAAGAAGAGAGGAAAGGAGGGAGACCAGATCACGGCTTACTTCTCTCATGCTCGCTTTAATTCGTTTGATTAAAGCCGGAATTTGCTCTCTGACCTTAATCCCATCGAAAAGTCCAAGTAAAGCATTGGAAATGGATAACTCCGTTCGAAGGGAAGACTCGCAGAAATTACGAAATTAAGTGTTCGATACGGGAAAGTAGTTAACGCTAACGTAACAAGCGAAATCGAACTTTTCAATCATCGGTTTTAATTTAATTCTATTTATCGCGTTGAAATGTAACGCCGTTGGAGGGGGCATTGGGATAGTGATATAGACAAAGAGCCAACCAGGCGGCCATCGAAAATATCAAATTGATTTTCTTCTCTGTCAATGTCGTAAAAGAGAAAAAAAAGAAAAAAAGAAAAGAAGAAAGAAGAAAAAAAAGAAGAAAAAAGTAAAGAAAAGAAAGAATAAAAAAGTATTTATTTAGTAATTGTTACATCGTAAAAAGCGCAACTACGAGAACATTTATAGATACGCATCTCAAACCGGATCAGCGATGACAGTCGATTTGTACAGAGAATTTTTCCCATCTCTTCCTTGTCGTCAGAATTGTAGACTCACTGATTGCAATGAATAAAGGTCAGTGGCACTAGACTGTTGAAGGCCATCAACAAAATATCAAATCGTCGCATTCTCAACAAATTAATAGAAGAACGTGCGTTCTTTTAAAGGATCCCATGTAGCTCGTGAGATAGATGCGCGATAATAAATATTATGCGAATTGAAGTTATCACAGTATATTTATTAGAATAAGATGCAATTGTTGATAATCTTGTAGAATGGCGTATAGTTAGTTGCGTTGTTACGTTTTAAATTATGCTGGATACTTCCTATTAAAGCATAGCAAGTAATATTGGTAAGACTTGGCTGTCTTACTGGTAGAGCAAATGGTTTAATACTGTCTGTAGATTTCTTTCAAACTATCCATAAATATATTAATGAATTAAGAAAGGGAAATGGAAAGGAAGGGATTTAAGTGAAAAATCCCTGGTAAGGGAAAGAAATATCTTTATTGGTCGTGGGCGTATCAGGACAGTTCGTTTGAATGTTTAAACAATTCCATGTGTGCCCCTTTGTTCTGGTGATCGTATCGACTAAAGGGTATCAACGGATATTTCAAGGCTAGGCACCAGACAACACTTGGCTCATCGCGCCTAGGCATCTATTTTCACTTTATTTATTTATTGTCCGGCTTAATACATTATTGAAAACTAAGTACTTGATCAAAAATCCCTAAGCTCGGACAAATGTGTTTTTTATCTATGTGTTTTCTTAGCGAGTATCCAACGAGTTCGCAAGGGCTGATATTTCTAATAGTAATATATGACCCTTAAGAGAAAGTTCTGTGAACAATTGAGGGACGCACGTGTAGGTCAACAGTAATGAACTCGCGATATCGTTGTTTAATCGTTTAAATAACTATTATAAGGGGAGAACATTATATGTTGTTAACGTCGGTCGTAAAAAAAATTTTTTTCTTGGAAACTTTTTAAAACTAAAAAGGAAGAAGAAGAAGAAGAAAAAGGAGAAAAAAAAGAGAAACCCACGAATGAAACTAAAGTAAAACTCTCTCTTTGAAACTTTAAAGTCGGTCAGTAAATTACGGTTTATAACATTGTTGAACAACGTGAGTGCCGGTAATATTATCAAATTCGATGCAATTAATAAACTTTAATTAATGGCATTAGTGCAGTTCAATGCATTAATTAATAAACGACAGGTGCGTTGCATTGAACTTTCAATCGGTTGTAACAATGCGGTAGCGAGTGACGTATCCCCCGAGTGTGTTTCATGAATGCATAAATTCTAGGCCAATGGTACAAAACTTCACGCCCGAACGTTAACGACTTAGAATTCGCCGAACATCTAATACGCGGAAGGGAAACGCATCGCCCTTGCGCGAAATTTTCTACGAACTGGAATAACAAAGTTCATTTCGCTTCGGTAAGTCATCACATAAGTCATGAATTATACAAACTACTAACTTTACATGAAGAAGAAAGGAAAAGAAAAATTTTAGTGAAACGGGAATATTAATGTAAGAGATAGATAGATAAATAAGTAGAACAAGACATAGAGAGACAAAAAGAGAGAGAGAGAGAGAGAGAGAGAGAGAGAGAGAGAGAAATATGGAGAGCAACAAAAAAATACAAAATTTAATGGATAAGAAGAAGAAAAAGAAGTAGAAATATATCATAACGTTGGTTGAGAATACGGACGATTTCATTTCCTAGATCTTTGCTTGGTATCAACCTTCGGGTACACGTGTCGTGAAAAAAGGAAAGAGAGAAAGGAAGAGAGAGAAAGAAAGAGAGGAAGAGAAACGGTGAGAGTGGAATAAGTACAGAGTGAGAAGAAAGAGAAAGAAAAAAAAACAGAAGCCGGTAGAAGGAAGTACAGGAGAAATAAGAAGAGAGAGATAGAGAGAGAGAGAGAGAGAGAGAGAGAGAGAGAGAGAGAGAGAAAGAGATATGAACGAAGAAGTTACAAATTAAGCACAACTAAACATCTCTTAAACAACTTGGCTATAAATTTAGCAAGAAGATTAAGACGCCCCTTGTTACCTCTTCGACCCTCTCTCTCCTTCTCTATTCCTCGTTCTCTCCCTCCCTCTCCCTCTCTCTCTCTCTCTCTCCTTCTAATGTGTGTCTCAGAGGCTTGAGCCATTTACGAAACGGCTGTGGTCTCCCCTCTCTCTTTCTCTCTTTCTCTTTATTTCCCTCTTTCTCACTCTTCTTGTACAACCCCTTCGAGTCAGCGAAGTCTTCCTACTTTCATCCCTTTCCAACTCTCACTCTCTCCCCTTTACCTTCGTTACTTCCCCATCACCCTTCCTCCTCCCTAACCCTCTCGACGTCCTTTACCCCGGATGAAACGAGCTCGCTAGCCTCGACTTACCGCCGTCTGATTATTGCGGCCACGAGAAGATAAATTCACTTAATTTCGGCAACGGGCTTACTTAGACCGAACAGTATCGCATCGTTTTCACGAACGTGGGGCCATCAGAACTTGACTAGACTTCCGGAAACCCAAGATAGATCTCAAGAAATTATTTCTCTACGAATAGATTGGACAAAACGTCGAAAGAATCTTATAAAAAAGGAATTTCCTACATTCGAATAAAATGTATCTTCGTATTATTGACAAACGTGAAGGACATCCCTAACATCTTGACGTTAATCGTGACATTAATTAAATAACCGAATTAAACGATTGAATTGAGCTGGGAAGAAAAAAGAAAGAAAAAAAGAAACCTTATCAAATCGTCTAGTTAAATGTAATTTTCTAGTTTCTATAGATTAATATTTAACGCGATTTCATAGATAATAAATGAAAAAATGCAAAGTAATGTAAAATTGATATTCGTTGTTTCGAATTAATTTCAAATCAATAGTTCAATCTTTCTAATAGATACTTTCGTATAGTCGTTAATTTGTAGATACTAATATTCTATTAACACATATATACATATATATTTTTTGTTTTGCAATACGTTATAAAAGATTGGAACAATTCGATAAACTTTGATTTCTAGTAAAGAAATAATAGATACAATTTTACATTATTTACCAAGTGTACATAAATCGACAAGGTCCGGACCCCGAACGAATTACAAGTGGGGAAAAAATATTATTACGAAAGATCGAGTGTCTATTGTTTCTTCTACTTATCCCTCTTCGTCACTCCTCCTCCTCATTCAACAACTAGCTTGTTCTTTAATACCAACAAACGGAACACTTCTCGAACTCGGTAATAGCGAGATTGGCAATTGCAATACAAAGAAGAAGAAGAGTGGCCAAGAGAGAGAGAGAGAGAGAGAGAGAGAGTGAGAGAGAGAGAGAGAGAAAGAGATAGAGAGAGAAAGAGAGAGAAATAAAATTCTCGACTGATTCTGTAATAGTCGTCGTCGTCGTCGTCCCCTTCGTCGTCTTCGTCTTCGTCATCTTCGTCGTCTTCGTCGTCATCGTCGTAAAATCGATTTTCTTTCAAAGCATATTAAAGCTAGTCGAATATACTTTCCACACCGATGAGTAGCCGAGGTGATGGGCCGTTGAAAGCTGTTCTCGGTCAAGTGTGTGTGTTAGTGGTGGTGGAGGTGATGGTTGTGGAGGTGATGGTTGTGGAGGTGATGGTTGTGAAGTGTCGTCCACCCGTTCCTTCGCCATTACCTTTCTCTCTCGCTCACGGCCGCGATCGATGAAAACGATGCCGTACGAACGTTTAATGAACGCTAAGAACCACACATCCTCCTTTAAACTCGAGAAAATTCTAACGTATATATCGTAAAGCTACATAAAACGGCCCTGTAAATTACGGAATGTCGATTCACCTATGTTGTATATGTATATGTATATATATATATAAAAAAAAGAGAGAAAAAGAGAGAAAGGAAAAATATCCCATATGCATAATTATTTGGATAACGATGCACGATAACTCATGGCCTTTGTAAATATCACGCAAAGCGACAAGCAACAGGAAACGTTCCTGCGTTTCTACGGAAACCATACTTCTTTCGTTTGGTGCGGTTATACTATAGAAAAGTAAAGAAAAGGAAATGGGGAAAGAGAAAAAGGAAAAAATGGAAAAAGAGAGAGAAAGAGAGAGAAAAGAGAAGAAGAAAAAAGGAAGAAAGGAAAAAAGAAAACAAACAAAAAAAGAAGAAGAAAAAGAGGAAGAGGAAAGGTGAGGAGAGGGCCGTCGTAAAGAAAGTAGAAGAGGGAAGAATTACGATGGTAAATATTCCACGAACCGCTTTCTAATTAATGTCCCCCTCATGTTCTTGGCCTCGCTGATCGTTGATAGAACCCTTCGGATAAATATCGACGACATTTTAAATAATGTCGCTTATTAATTCAACCGTAGGCGATGGTGTGTGTAACTCACGCGATCGAAATTTATTTTGAAAAATGGCGCATAGTGTTATTTATCTCTCTCTCTCTCTCACTCTCTCTCTCTCTCTCTCTCTCTCCCCTCATGTTTCCCTTATGTAATTACGAAATTTCATTTTTCTGAAATCTTCGATAAATGAATAATTAGGGATCAATGAAAAATTTTATCATTTTATTTCGGAATAAGAGAAAGAGATAGAAAGAAAGAGAGAGAGAGAGAGAAAGAGAGAAAGAGAAAAAGAGTGTAACTAACGCGTTGGAAATGTTCGTTTCAACCATTATCACGTTATCTACTAGCGAGCGAACGTTATTGGTCTCGAGAACGATGAGAGTCGTAAATTGAAAAATAATTCCTTACTCATTTCACGATAAAATCCGCAGCCAGTTCGATTGGAATTGTGTTACGCGTCGGTAGTGGTTAAGAACGGCATGCTACGAGTCGTAGGAAGAGGAAGAAAAAAGAAATATATATACATATATATATATATATATATATATATATATATATATATATATATAAAAAGAAAAGAAATCATAATCAATCGATCGGATTCGAAAGTAGCAGAGCTAGAGGATAAAGTCGACACCAAATGATTTGCGCAAGCTTGCTGGTAAGCACGCTCGATGTCGATAGATTGAGAGCTTTTCATTTCCGTTTGTCGATGCCCAAAGAAGAATCCAACTTTGTACGTGTTTCAACCCTTTCTTCTTCTCTTCCTACTCTCTCTCTCTCTCTCTCGCTCTTTCTCTCTTTCGCTCTCTTTCTCTCTCTCTCTTTTTCTCTCTTTCGCTCTTTCTCTCTCTCTCTCTCTCTCTCTCTCTGTAACCCGTGAGATATTCTCGTCTGGAGAAGCAGACGGTCCAAGTTCGTAATGAAATCCCGTGTACGAGCTAATTCTCAACGCGGCTCCATTGTCCTCGAGCTTTCTAGAACCGAGGACACGAAGGACGCTTTGGACTTTCGAGAGAAGAGCGTTGGTTTGTGAAAAGGTTGCTTTTCGAACATCTCTCTCTTTCTCTCTCTCTCTCTCTCTCTCTCTCTCTCTCTCTCTCTCTCTCTCTCTCTCTCTCTCTCTCTATCTTTCTCTCTCTCTCTCTCTCTCTCTCTCTCTCTCTCTCTCTCTTTCTCTTTCTCTCTCTTCGGAACATTCATTGCGTTCAAAAGCGATAAAATTGAAATTCCTGCAAGCCTATGAGCTTTCTTTGACTCCAAAAGCATGAAAGAAAAATTGTCGAAACTCGTCGGCGTTGGTAGAATACCCATTTTGTTTTTTTTCTCTAACAAAACTATAATAACGAGGTTGGTTTAAAGCGCGTAAATGTTATCTATATTAAAACGTAAATATTATCAGAATTTTATTAATGAATATTTAAACACTAATAGAGCGACGTGTAACCGCATATCACTTTCTTTTATTTCAATGCGTCTCCTAAAACGCGACATGAAATTTTCTTGTGGGATAAGAAAAGAAAGAAAAAGGAAAGAAAGAAAAGAAAAAAGAAAGAAAAAAAGGAGAAAACAAAAATCGATAAACGCGAAATTGAATCGTAGGGAATGAGTTAAAAATAGTTAATTAAATTTAAACGGTTCTTACGAATAGTTAAACTATTTCGTAGTTTAACTATTTTTTTCTTTCTTTTTTTCTTTTTTTTTACGATTATACGTATCTTCTATCGTTCAATTATTCTCCAATAAAAGGAAAAACTTACATGTTCTAAGTTAACATCAACGAATCGAACGCAATCTGCATACCTTATCACCACAGCAAATTTCCTTGGCGACAGTCGACTCTCCAGATTCAAAGCATGTTTCTCGACAGCTGTTTCGCAAAGTTCGAGCTTCGACGCGCGTTCTTAGAATTCAGTACGTCTTCTCTCTCTCTCTCTCTCTCTCTCTCTCTCTCTCTCTCTCTCTCTCTCTCTCTCTCTTTCTCAAAGGTCTTCGAAAGTCGGCGAATATAGGTACATTGGCTACGCATTCATAGACTTTATCGATCTACCTCCTTTGGTCTTTCCTTTTGGAAAGAGAAAGGGAACACCGAGCGATTTATTTTTTTTTTCTTTTCCTTTCATGTCTAACAATAAAAATAGAAAGAAAGAAAATAAAAAAGAATTGAAAAGAAGATCCAACTGCTTGTTGACGGAAATCCAGTACTTCAAACTTTTTACCTCTTACTTCGTCTATCTTTTCGATACGAGTTCTTTCCTACTTCGAAAGGAAGATCGTTTCGATGAAAGTGCAAAGAAAAGTGTGACGTAGTACCTACGTATTTCGTTACATGCACACCTCTATATGTATCAATATATATATATATATATATATATATATATATATATATATACACACATATATATATATATATATGTATATATATGTAAGTATAAATACATAAGATGCATGTGTCTTTTCTACAAATGATAAAAGTTCGAGTTACAAGTTCTGCCACGTCCTCTTCGCTTCTCGTTTCTTTATCATCCCGTTAAGAGAAAAAGAAAGGAGATCTAGAATATAGCTTTATCGAGTTCGACCCAACGAGAATTCAAAGAGAGAAAGAAATAGGAAAACGGAAATGTAAAATGCAACGTTCGATGTGCATAACGACGAAATTGAGTATCGACTTTCTATCGTATTACGATTACGCCGTTGAGAATGTGACGTTCATCGAAATGATATTTCGATTTCGGATAATTTGTCTTTTTCTCTTTATTTTCTTTTTTTTGTTCTTTTTTGCTATTTTTTTTTCTTTTTTTTTTTTTTTTTTTTTTTTTTTATACAAACGTTGAAACGCTTTACGAACATCGATATTAATTCATATAACAAATTAATCATCGACAGCCCGCGCACGTGAGTTATTATAATTTTAACGCGTCGTTTTAATTTGATCTTTTATAGAAGCTCATGCAATCTGGTCGTCGATTATAAAAGATTTGAAAGCGTACGTACGTATGTACGTTTCGAATTTCGCAATTCTCGAAAGAGGGACGTTTTAATTGTCAGATATAAACTTCAAATGATATTAATCGAAGGTAATTTATTATCACATTTATATGCATATGTTATAAGAATTATATTGTATAAAGAAAATTTAATATCAGATCGTGTTTTTCTTCTTGATATTCTATTATTTAATAAAAAAGAGAGAGAAAGAGAGAGAGAGAGAGAGAGAGAGAGATGTTTGAATAAACGATAACAAATAACATTTTATATTGCATTATATTTATATACAATTTTTTATATATGATACATACATATGTGAGTTATAGTAGAGTATAAATGAAATATAATTAAAAATAGAATTTATTGTAAAAATACAGATTTTTATTCACTTTTTTTCGATAGACTGACTAAATGACTGACTGACTTACTTACTTAGCTCTGATCTTTCTTTTCTCGTTGATTTACTCAAAACTATTACACCTTTGTCCTTTTCTCATGTACGTCCTGTAAACTTTTTCATCCCCACTCGCATTCGTGCATGCGCATTCAACAATCCTTATCACTCTTTATCCTATTCCTAAATTTCATTGCCTAAATAATGTATATTATGTATCATAAACAATGCATCTTACAAAGAACAGACCACATTTTATTCGACTGCCGATCGATTTGTCTCCTAATAGCATAGCTAATTAATGTTGGAACTTTCCATTTTTTTTTTGTCCGATTGTCGATAGGCTTCTCTCATACATATATACGTATATACAAATATTGTATATACAAATATGTATATATTTATGTTTCTTAAAAGTAAAAAATTATTTCGTGACGACAATAGAAAAAACAAACCAGCCCCGACGGTACTTATATCATTTGCAATTTTAATTTTATGTGAAAAAAAGAAAAAAAAAAGAAAGAAAGAAAAGGAAGAAATGATTTTCGAAGTAAGATCAAAAACTTTGAATATTCGATGGTAATGCATTTTTCATTTAATTTACGAAATGGCGCACAAAGTTTTTTTTATCGTTGATGAAATACCAACCGTTTCTGGATTGCAATTCATAAAGATTCTCTATAACTTTTCACGTAGAAGCTGAACAATAAAAGCCGAGTTTAAACGACGCGATAGTAACAGCAGAGGAATACTGTCTCCAATAAGATGAATTTGAGAGATGACTATCGTTTTAAGTACGCTTGGATTCGTCGTTAAAGTATTACCTTGTGATTTGTTGCTCCTATAGAATCCTTTTCCTTACCGTTTCTTCGTTCAACTTTACGTTACGTTTTCGACTTCGTCTAAAGTCTTCCTTTCATTCCTTCTGTCATTCTACCTCTTTCCCTTTCTTTCTACCTTTCTCTCTCTTTCTCTCTCTCTCTCTCTCTCACTCTCTCTTTTTCCTTTGGCATCTTATTCGACAAAGGACTGTCCAATCTCTTACAAGCAATTGATTGCTTTTAAAATGCGAGAGAAACGTGCGGATTACAATATATTTAAATTTAACGATTAAAAGATTGCTACAGTAAAGTAATCGAAAATAATGTATTAGAATAATTTCGAATAATTATATGATAAAAAATATGAGAAAAAATATTAGTAATAAATATAATAAGAGATACCATGCATATATGTGTCTATATACATATACATATATATATATAGGAGATAAGATTACATGCTTGAGCACTATACAAATACAAATGTAATATTATGGTAATATAAATACGAGAAGTCGACACCGTTAAAGTTCCTTCTTGTGAAGTTCGTACTTGGTACTTACACGTGTGAGGACAAAGTTGTGAATAAGATATAGACTAGACTAGACTAAACTAGACTTGACGAGAGGGTCTTCCCACTGAAGGATATATATATATATATATATATATATATATATATATATCCTTATATATATATTATCATTCGTTACTGTTCCATAAGTTACATAAAAATGTCAAATGAAAAGAAAAGAACAAAAAAAAACAAAACAAAAAAAAATAAAAAACAAAAAGTTAAAAGAGAAAACAAAGAAAAAAGACAACCAAAAGAGAAAAGAAACAAAAATAAATAATATCTTCTTCGGTCTTTTCTTTTTACGCGATGAAAAAAAAAAAAGAAAAAAGAAAAATAAAAGAAAAAAAAATTTATGATGAAGCGCTCGCACGTGCGAGCGAGCGACAAGCATAGATGTTCGAACGATTAAAATCGAAAGTTACGTGAAAAACTAATCCGATTTCTCGAATGATCGGCTCGTCAGGACATTGATACATGTGACGAAAAAAAAAATACGCGCGAAACAATGGGGAGGATGGTAGGTGGATAAGCCGCAAATCATAGTGATCTATGTTTTAAAAAGAGACCGTTCTAATACTACGCCGTGGCGCCGTTATTTGAAACGTATATCAAAGGCTTATATCAGAGCTCTCAGAACCTTCTTTTTCTTCTTCTTGTTATTATTACTCGTATAGTTTCGAGCCTAGACACAGACCATTTCTTTCGTTTACGTATCTATTTATCTATGTATATATATAATATAATATATATATATATATATGTGTGTGTATTTAAGTGCTCACATAGATAATTACAAGAGAATAAGATAACGGTGGAACTGTTACGCTAATTACTTTCTTATCCTTATTAATTATAAATAAGTTTTCGTTATGTGTTTATCTTCAACTACGGAAAGATAGTAGTACCGCTTGTTTGGAAAAGGATCGTAATTACTCTTCTTGCTACAACATAATAGCATTAACCAACTACGTTATTAAACTTCATTGTATCTACCTTTTTCTTTTAACCTTTTCCACTTTTTTTTTCAATGTACATACATGCAAGCTGGAGTCCGTCTCTTCGTTTTTCTTTTTTTCCTTTCTTTTTCATTTTTCTCTTTTCTTTTTTCTTCTTTTTTTTTTGTAATGAACGTTTAATTAGATACTTCTAAAAACAGCAGAATGAAAAGAAAAAAGAGAAAAAAAATCACGATCATCCACACGATAATGTTAAAACAACGTTCAGATATTATAATTAAATTATTTCGCAAACTTTCGTTATTTCTAAGAAAGATGAAGTCTATTTTCGAAGGAATCCTATATATATATATATATATATATATATATATATATATATATATATATATCCTCTGTATATATTTATATATATAAATCTATATATATATATATATATATATATATATCGCTTTCTCTCTCTCTTTCTCTCTTTCTCTCTTTCTCTTTCTCTACTTTAATTTTACAAATAAAATGTTTTATAGAAAAATAATTAGAGTAATATATAAAGGAAAAAATATTTAGAAATATGTACATCACTCCAGTTAGTAATCGATATCTCGAGACTTTATCATCATCCTCAACTTCACCTGTCGAGTAAAGGGAACAAACAAGAAGGAGGATCTCTCAAAGTTCGGTTCATTATCCTCGTTTTCAAACGCGAACAAACATCAACGTGAAGCTTTGCCGTAAGGATCGAAGGAACGTCGATAATAAAAAATAAGATGAAAATGATACGGTAACAGCACTTCTCGTCCCTTTGCTCGTATCTTTCACGATAAACTCAGAATAAACTCAGAAAGTTAACAATTAGGATCGATCCGTTATTATGCGTTCTGCATCGGTTTCGAAGCCTTTCGAAGCTCTCAAATGGACGGTGGTAGTTGTGCGAATCAGAGTGGAAGAGGTATCAAGAGAGAGAGAGAGAGAGAGAGAGACAGCGGAATAGAGAGGAGGTAGTAGGTGAGGGGGAGGTTTGATTTTAGCCCTGCAGGGTGTAGCAGGAATCTTTGATAAGGCACGGCTAGCGCAAACGCTGATTGGTCGCCGGAGGCCTCGCGTCACCGTTCAAACAATGCGCTCTGTACTAACAATGCAATCGCGACCGAGATAAAGATATATAGATCCCGACCCACCTTCCTTTATCTGTCTCTCTCTCTCTCTCTCTCTCTCACACACACACACACATACGCACATACAACGCACACAAACATGCATGATAGCTCAGGAATATATGCATGTAAGTGAATGCGCACGCGCGTCTACGTTTAGCAGGACCAGTTGCCTTTCACCAATCTCATCTTCCTATATCCTAAGAGATAGAGGCTTTCCTAACCATGGAGCCAGCAACATACGACTCGTCCAAACCTCAAAGACCGAAATCAAGCTAAGATATTAACGATTTCATAAATAAAATATCGCAAGGACCAAAAGAATGAAATATATCAAAGGGCCTTAATGATTTCGATTCTTTCAGGAATGGTCTAAACTTCTTCTTTCCTTCCTTTCTTCCTTTCTTTCTTTATCAATTTTTTTTTCTAAGAAACTATTTTTCTACTTATGTGTACATATATTATCTTATTTTTAATTATCTTTTATCCAGCTTATTCTTTATCTCGAAAATTTTTTTCTAAATCCATTTTATCATCTATCTATCTATCAAATTTGTTTCACTTTCGTTCAATGTCTTTGCGATATATTCTACGGCAATCGATGATAACGATCTTCTCTCTCTCTCTCTCTCTCTCTCTCTCTCTCTCTCTCTCTCTCTCTCTCTCTCTTTCGTTTTCTTTTTAAATCGTTGAATCCACTTAAAGATTTTCCCTAGTATCAAAATCGTAATTTATGCTGAGAGATCGAGAACGAATGTGAGCTACACACGATGATGCCCTCCCTGCTCTCTGTTTCGTCCACACTATGCTGCACCAATGAGAAACTAAACTGCGAAATCTATTACTGTACTGAACTTTTCCTACTGTCAAGCTACGCGATTACGATAGCTTTTCACCGTTCTTTTTTTTCTTTTCTTTTTTAATTCTCGATAAAAACGCACAAGAAATAAAGAAAGAAGTAAAACCACGATTGAATGCACAAAATTTCATCGGATATTTATCATTTTATTTTTCCGTCTCTATTTTATCTCGTGTGATAATACCTTACCAAAAAAAAAAAAAACGGAAAAAAAATCACCAAACCGATAAGGAACTAAAAAAAAAAAAAAAAAAAAAAAAAAAAAAAAAAAAAAAAAAAAAGTATTAATCACTTGCGTTCATCGTTTTCTCGGATGACGATCGTCATCGTAGGCTATGAGATTAAAGCAAGAATAAAACTGATGGAAAGAAACAGACGACCAAGAGGAACCGTAATTCCCGTATATTCTCCAACCGTGTTTCTTTTTGTCGCTCATTAACGCGCACCGAACAAAGAACATTCCGCTGTTATTCTCGTCGAATAATTTTTCCGGCTGCATCGAATTTTCTCTCTCTCTTTCTCTCTCTTTCTCTCTCTCTCTCTCGCACACGCATGCGCGTTTATTCCTGAAAATTTCTCGTCGATGAGGAAAAAGGGAAACGAGCAGAAAAATAGTAGAAAAAGAAGAAGCAAAAAGAAAGAGAAAGAAATAGAGAGAGAGAGAGAGAGAGAGATGAGAGAGAGATGAGCATAGCTACACATTAACTATGCGTAATGATCTTTCTCATTCACTTTAACACACGAGTTACGCTCTTCCTGGGAAATGTCATCTTTAACATCGTTTCGAAATATCTATGTAGTTATGTATATCGGTGCTTCCAGCTGGTTTCCTTCATTTAGCTTACCTGGACCAGAGAGTTCGACAAATTGGTGACGTAATTACGGATCGTTGCTCTCTCAATGGGCTTACGTTTGATCGAACATATATGTAAATTGCTTTAATTTCATGGGCCATCCTCCATCGATAAACAGTATTAGAATTTCATATCTCTATTATATTTTTAATTTTTTTTTTCTGGAGATTCTTTTTCTTTTTTCTTTTGATTTCTTTCCTTTTCTTTATTTCTTTTCTTATTATTTTTATTTTTAATTATTTATATATATTCTCTCTCTTCCTTTTTTTTCAAACACTTCGTACTTACGTTGAACGCTTATGTGCGTTCCATTCGAAAGCAATCAGTTCTAGTTGTAGAAATATTAAGAAGTTATTTTTTGAAAAATCTCTAATACTCGCTCACTAAATGAGTTCGCGTTATTACAATGTTTGAATCTATCTAAAAACATTTTTATAGAAAATTCATTTTTACGTTAGAAATTTACGTTTTATTTTTTTTTTAATTTTGTTTTTTTTTGTTTTTTTTTTTTAGAATTTCTCTTTAACTAACGTAAACAGCTAAGGGTGAAGCATAAAGGAATTATTACACAATTTTTTGTTTCTTGCAAATTGTTACTAATGGTAAGAAATATATGTGTACGCCTGTGTGTATGTGTGTTTTACTGTGTTTATAACTACATCACGCCGTTAATTAAAGAAAAGAGAAAAAAGAGAGAGAGAGAGAGAGAGAGAGAGATTATTTTTTTTCAAAATTAAATTAAAGTAACAATGGATCTTCATTTTAAATCCATCACCTTTTCTATACAAAAAAAAATAAAAAATAAAAAAGAAGAGAAGAAAAGACCGAAATGTATACTACTCTCTCTCTCTCCCTCTCTCTTCCTCTCTCTCTCTCTCTCTCTCTCTCTCTCTCTATCAACCTATCTATCTATCTATCTATCTATCTATCTATCTATTTATTGAAGAGATCCTGATAACCCTTGAGAGTGAAAGCACGATAACGAAGTGCAAGAAAAAAATCTTAGTTATAAAGAGGCGAATGAGATATCGACGAAGGATTTTGCGAGTGACTTGTTCACCCTCGGTTTTACGCTTCCACGAATTCGGAAGGGGGTAAAGGAGGTAAAAACGTGGGAGAGTTTGTGGAGAGGTGAGGGATTTCAAAATGAAGAGAAATGAGAACGAAATACAGTGTGCATGAGAGAGAAAGAGAGAGAAAAGGAGGGAGAGGAAGAGAGCAGAACTCAGTTTGAATTTGGCCTGCGCCTCGTTAATTTTTCGCCTCGTGTCACTGCATTGTTTGCTCGCAAAAAAGTGAGTGTTTATTGCCCGCAGCTCGAGACGAGGAACCAACGAGTTGTATAAGCGTGTGTTACACATACATACGTACGTAATTTACATATATATATATATATATATATATATATATATATATATATATATATTGATGTATATACGCTCAAGGACACATATAAACAGGACAAAAAAGTAGATAGGTAAATACATAAGCATATAAGAATGATCACGAATCAAGAAGAAAGCATTATCCCGTTTTAATGATTCCAATTTAATGAGAAAATGAATTTTCGAAGGAAGAAAACTATCGGAAAAGGATTGAACTTGCTCTTTCTTTGTTAAACGCGACACACTTATATACCTTACGTCTATATACCTTACACCTATATACATACACGTACCTTTACATCGGATCGCTCTAACGAAGATGAAAATGGTGGGAAAATACGTGTTCTCTCTCTCTCTCTCTCTCTGTCTCTCTCTCTCTCTCTCTCTCTCTCTCTCTCTTTTTGGCTTTGTTTGTATGTGTGTATGTAGGTGTATGTAATAATCGGCGATCCTCTCTCGTATAATAGCAACGTCAATAGCAACATCAAAGGCGGCAAGCTTTGCACACGCTCGGGGATTATTATTTCCTTCCTCGGAATTTTACTCTCTCATTCGCTACTGGATGACACTGCCCGTCGAGCGAATGCACAATGGCCTTTGTCATGGATCCTTTTATTCCTCTTTCTTTCTAAGAGCATGCTCGTGCTTGGTTGTACGGAATACACTAAGAATTTCTATTTATTTCGGACTACCAACCTTTATATCTCTTACTATGTATGTCGCTTTACCTCGATTTTTTTATTTTCTCTCCTCTTTTTTTTTTTTTGTTATCATCGAATTATTTATCCGATAAATTCATTCGTTGATTTTTCATCGAAATATTATATTTATATATATATATATATATCTTGGATAAAATCGATTTTGTTAAAAATATTTTGAAAAGTAAAGTAATCCGTAAGTCGTCGCTCTTTATGTAATTTATGTAATATACGATGTAAAAAAAAAATGTTTATATATATATAACCTCGTTCGAAGGTAAAATTCGAAGCTTGTTTAACGTCATTGGAGAATCTAGTAAAATTAGATCCGACAGAATGTATATAACTCAACGAAAAAAATTGATACTAACAAAATTATTATTTTTCCGAAGATTGTTAAATTTTTCAAACAAATTTCTAGTAAATTCTATTCGAAGTAAAAATATAATATCCCGATTTAAATTCTTTCGATGGATAAATTTATAATATAGTAAATATATTCTCGAAACAATCCATTTGTCAACATAATAATATTACTTGAAAATAGATTGACAAAGTTTTAATATCAAATCATTAGGTCAGATCGTTTCTATCTTTGATCTAATGAAAAAAAAAAAAAAATTTTATATCGAAAAGAAGCTTTACTATGAAGAGGAATTATATTGTTTCCTCTAGTCTCGTCTTATCATTAATTAAAAACACTGCGCTTTTTTTACGGAAAAACGTAGACAATTTCTTACAATTCGAAATAATTTTATCGTTTCTATATGGTCTCAAAACATTTCTTTCAATCTGCACGTCTTCTTTATTCTTTTTCGATAATCAAATCTCAATGAACGTTTCAATTTTATATATGCACTCGTACGAAATCTTCAATTTGTATCTTACATTGATTTTAGAAAAGAAGAGAGAGAGAGAGAGAGAGGGGTAGAAAAAAATTGTAAAAAACGAGAATTCTCGCACGAGAAAATTTTTTTCTATTCTATTATAGGAGTCGAAAAGGAAGAAAAAAAAAAGAAAAAAAAAAGAAAAAAAAAGAAAAAAATAGAAAGGGCAAACGGTAATCGACCTCGACAAAATAAATATTAAATAAAATTTCATGAATAATCTATAATGCGGGAGCGTTGAACCTTAAATTTGAGTTATTTAGAAAAAAAAAAGTAAGAGAGAAACAACGAAAAGAAAAGGAAATTGTTTGTCCTGCTCTGTTATTTTTTTTTCTTTTTTTCTTTTTTTCCCTTCTCAACACGTTTAAATAACCCACACGAAGAATAGAGCTCGACGGCGCTCGGATGGTACGCTTAAAATAATAATATTCCTAAGCGCACGACATAATCGATACGATAACGATCCATCGATAATGACTGTTACAGAAAAAGGAAAGACGTTCCTCGTTCTTTTCCCTTTGTATATACGTTTGATGACAGACAAGAAAAGAAAAGACAAACACAGATGGGAAAGGTTGGTCAAATCTAACGATCGGTATAAACGTGGTTACGATAAATGGGGAAGATTAAAAAATCGTTTTATTTTTCACTATCGGAGACGGCAGTTAAATCCTCTCGCTTGGTACTTCGCTAATGGTCGTCGTAAATAGTTGTCCGTATATCGCGTCGTTAGACTCCACCTTCCATAGAAAATACTAGGGGCCGTGTAGGAGCTCAGGCGATAAATCAAGTCGCGTAGGACGTTTCGAAGTTTCAAACGTTTTGCCACCACCACCATCGCAACAGCCACCACCATCACCTTCACCGTCGTATACTTCTATAACGTCGATATAAACTCTGACATTTTTATAAAAGATACTTATGGCGTATCGTTATCGTTAACGATTACTTTCTTGCAAGGATTTCTGTCTGTAAATTGCGTTAAAATTGATTGAAATATCAAGAATCACTTGAGTTTTTTCTTTTTTTTCTTTTCTTTTTTTATGAAAAAAAAAAAAAATCGATCGAATGCCACCTGTTAATATCTCATCATTTTTTCCTTCTCAATTTTCATACCTCGTTAAATTTATCTGTTAACTGTATAGCATTTAACTTTATGTAGCAAAATATTAAGAGATAAAAAATATACTCGTAAAACGTAGAGTGTATAAAGCAGCTGTAAAATTTGTCTCCAGAATGAAAAAGAAACAAGAAAAATAATAATAATAAAAGAAAAAGAAACAAAAAAGAGAGATAGAGAAAGAGAGAGAAAGAGAGAGAAAGAGAGAGAAAGAGAAATTTTCTAATGTATTCTTAAATTCACGAATATTTGTATGTATTCAAAAAATATTTTCAATTGTAATAACAGAAAATAATTACATTTATCGCATGACGAGAATAAGTATATTGAGTCATAATACAAAAAATTGTCATCTCTTTTCAAACATACTGACGGCTATACTGTTCAACAAACAGGTTAATAGGTTGAAAACCTGAATATATATTATTGTTAATATTATATATACTATAAATATATATATTATATATATATATATATATATATATATATATTAAAAATCAATATTTATCATTATCAGTAAGAGGAAAAATAATTAACCTAACGTGGATGCAAAATATCAGTGTTATGTATGTGTGTGTGTATATATATTTCTTCCTCTTCTTTTTCTTCTATGAATCTGAATAACAAATACAATAATAAAATCATAACGTGCGAAAAGTGTACGGCAAGGTGTAAGCATGGATTCACGCTTTTTCAAGCGACGCGCCATTGTTTCTCAAACAATCCGCAACCTCACGGACAATAATGAAGGACTCCAATTGTACGTTTAAATGCCGCTACTATGTCTCGCCGTAAGATATAAAAAAAAAAAAAAAAAAAAGAGAAAAAGTGAAAAAGTGAGAAGAAGAAAAGGAGAAAGAAAGTAAACGCACTGATGACAAGAATCAGGAAGACAGAGCGAGCGAGAGAGAGAGAGAGAGAGAGAGAGAAAAAGAGAGGAAAATAATGAGCATCATTCAAACGGGTAACTTCGATCGTTCCACGTAAAATTAACGAGCGAAACGCTTTCGAAAACGTTACAACGCGGTTGAATACTGCTTCGATACAGTTTACGAACTTAACAGTCTATCGGTAGGATCTACAAAACGCGAACGCAAGCTAGAAAAACACATATTTTTTTGCCGTTGTTGTTCCTTTCTTCCTTTCTTTCTTTCTTTTTTTCTCTTTCTCTCTCTCTCTCTCTTTCTCTCTCTTTCCTTTTTTTTCCCTTTACGTTGATAATGCAACAATGAAAAACAAGAATATGAAGAGGTGGAGAAAGAAGAAGAGGAAGAAGATGATGAAGAAGAAAAAAAATTGCAATGTAAAACGTGCAGTTTCTTTCTTATTTAACCGTAAAACGTTCTCGAGGCGATAAAGGTATAAAACCATTTCGCATAAATCAGTGGGGCTACTCTCAGTGAAGTTAGATTATTTACAGATGTATCCGTTATACATACATATTAATGAACGGGGCAGCTTTTCCAGCTCGGAATCACGAATTACTGTTCCGTGTCGGATAACTCCTTTTTCAACACAATTTTTATATGTTTTATCGGAAAAAAAGAATAAAAAAAGAACAAAAAAAAAATAAAAAAAGTAGAGAAAAAGTATATAACGGGGGAAGAAAGATTTACGGTTTCTTATTCCAAAAAAATCCAATTAGATTCTTTTTGTCATTACGATTCTATTATATAATTATTTAAATAATTAATTATTTCATTAAGATTATGTAATAAAAGACAATTAAATCAGATCAACGTTCAAATAACCATAAATAGTCATCGTGTAACACATATCGTCTTGTTATTTAATTAAATCGCAAATAATACGAATGAATCAAGAAAAAGATCATTAATCGAGAATTAAACGAATTTCAAAATCATATGATCGAGGTAGATCAATATAAATCGTATTGTCATCATTATACTCACCATTATTAATCGTCGTCAGAGCGACGACTCCGAGTAACCATGTCGCGACGCTGATCGTGGACATCTTCGTTTCCCTCGTCGCAAGTTTCACCTCACATAATACGTTTCCCTCATACGTTGAAGCGTAACTGCAAACAAGAAGGGACTGTATTATACACCGAACACGTATGCTCATCTCGTTGCAACTAGCTCTCTCTCTCTCTCTCTCTCTCTCTCTCTCGCTCTCTCTCTTTCTCTCTCTCTCTCTTTCTCTTTATGGTCTAAACCCTTGTATGTGCAGTAAGTTTTCGATTAACGACTAAACTAACTTCCAAAATGTCACAGAACTAAGAACGATGCTTCATATGTGCAACAAGTAAATGACGACTTCATAATAACACGTTAAAATACCTTTCTTTCCTTATTAATCGAAATTTTTAAGAATCTTAGATAGCAGATATAAATTCTCAATGACGCTTTCAATTCATCGTGCTTTGCATTCGTGTTTGTAATTTAATGTGAGTCAGAGACAAAAACAAAACCAGCGAAAACGAGAGACAGAAAGAAAGAAAGAAAGAGAGAGAGAGAGAGAGAGAGAGAGAGAGAGAGAGAATACACATAAAAGCGAATATAACCTTCTGTACTTTCATATCGAAACTCGACAAAGCGGGCTCGAGTGCACGCGCAAAAAATAGACCCATATTATCCGTAGAATCCGACATAATAAAAGAGCCAAGTTGGGCGAGTTACACACAATACCTAGGTAATCCTCTTACATTTCTAACGTAACGCGTTATATCAGAAAGACTGAGATAAAGACAAAGACAGAGGCAGACAGTGCATGTGTGTGTGTGTGTGTGTGTGTGTGTGTGAGAGAGAGAGAGAGAGAGAGAGAACGAATCATGATGACGAAAAAAGAAGGAAAAATAAGAACAGGAGTGGGAGAAAGAAAAAGGGAACATATAGCTTTGCTTCGCTTTTGGCCACGGCACGCTTTTCTCTTCGTGCAAAGTGGTCCACAAGAGAAAAGGCCAATCTCGAGTTTAAGGAAAATACGAATTCCAAGGGAGAATCGCGCGAATCTCGTGCTTGATTTTCTCCGCACTCTTCTTCTCTCTCTCTCTCTCTCTCTCTCTCTCTCTCTCTCTTTCTCTTTCACATTTCTAGGAAATAAAAAGGGAGTATGTGTATGCGAGAAAGAGAGAGAGAGAGAGAGAGAGAGAGAGAGAAAGATAGAGATAGAGACGATTTCGGGAAGCTGCTCATTCGTCACGTCGAGATAGCGCGTTCTCTCTCTCTCTCTCTCTCTCTCTCTCTCTCTCTCTCCTTTTCTCCTCGAATAGATCCGTAGAAGGCGTGATGTTCTGTCCCGTTTCTTATAGCATGAAGGACCGTAAGCGAAATGGCTCGCTGTGGACCGGCTGCTGCCATAGTATTTCCCATACGTCCTCCAGTAAACGTGACGCGGTTCATTTATTCAAATCACAAGCGATGTTCACTGTCAAAACGTTTTCTCCTCTTCTCTCTCTCTTTCTTTCTCTCTCTCTCTCTCTCTCTCTCTCTCTCTCTCTCTCTTTCTATATATATATACATATATATATTTATTTCTTTCTCTTTCTCTTTCTGTATCGCTTCATCCCCTTCTCTTCATTTCACGTTTATTTTTCCTTTTCGTATTTCCCAACTCCGGTGAGAGAAACGAAGAGTAAAATAGAATAGGAAAGGAGATAGAGACTATAGCATTCTCCTCATTCTCTCGTGAACACATAAAACGAACGAAACGAGCCCTGAGAGAGAGAGAGAGAGAGAGAGAGAGAGAGAGAGAGAGAGAGAGAGAGAGAGAGAGAGAGAAAGAGGGAGTAAGAGTGAGAGAGAAAGACATGTAATACTACATACATAGGTACTATCATCGTCTCTCTTTTCATCTAGAAGCATCTCTTACTCGATCCAGCAACGACGTGCGCATTGGACTTTGCGTGTTAGCGCGAGCGGCATCCACGAGAGAAAAGCCTATGTTTTCATCGCTTTGTCCTCTGTTTCGATGTTTCTACGGTGTTTCTCTCTTGAGAGGGAAGACTACCCCTACGAAATATCCTATGATATCTATCCCCGTTATATATATATATATACATATATATACATATATACCATCCATTGTTTCATTGACTTTCGAAATATCTTCAAGAAAGACTTTTCGTTTGTTTATTATAACACGTTAAACGTATTTATTCTTTATTTTTATTCAAATGTACGTAAGCTTAACAATATGCTTGTATCTATCTATATATATATGAAAATGTGCGAAAAGATTCGATTTTTTTTTGTATTTTCAATGTTTCAAAACATTATTTAAGAGGAATATTTCAATCGACGATTCAATCTAAATCGCGAATCATAAAAAAGAAAAGAATCGAGAAAATAATTGAATCGAATTCGATACACATTACGAATGAAATACAAAGAAATTTTATCTGTACAATATACGTAAGCATATTTATGTACGTACGTAATATAAATAAATATTATTCTAGATAACCTCGTTAATCCATAAATCTTATTTATAATTGTTTCTCTCGTCATTCTATTTCTTTCATCTTACATATTTATGTACCATTTAACAGTTTCCAATTTCCGTTGTTTGGTTCTCCTACGTTTCGAAGATATTTAAAGACTCGCGAAGGATAAATTATCACAGGAGGGGTGGAAGGAGGGGGGGGACGATAAAGAAGAAGAATTGTTATTTAAGATACATTTAACGACATGACGATTACGAGGTAGTGCAGTCTTCAAAATAAGTAAGTTATCGTCGATGAATATCGACGATAAAAAGTACCGTTTCGCTTTTATATTGATTTTATGATTCGATAGTAACAAAACGAAAAATAAAATACAATAAGAAGGAGGATAATCGAGTACGCACGTTGGGACGAAAATTAACATTTAAAACACACGAAAAAAATGATTCTTTCCATCCTTGTCTCTCTTTCTCTCTTTCTCTTTCTTTCTCGCACACACACACGTTAGTACACCACGCACGCACACGTCAACATTCTTTCACTCTTTCTCTTTTTCTTCAAGCGAATGACGCACGAAAGTCAAACGACTTTTCGGTTTCATAACAAATCGAAGAACTTCCTGATCGAAGCGTTCAGTTTTAAACATAACCCAAATCAGGACACTGAAGAAACTTGATCGCCGTATTATCGAGAAGTTCCCTTCGTAAGAGAAAAGCGAACGTTCGTTTTAAACCACAGTCCGTTTTCTCTCCTTCAACCCACCCCATTCGTCCAACACCAACCCCATCCCCGCACTTTATTTTCACGAATTCGAATCTCCACCATTTGAAACCGTAATGGAAAATCTTTTTACGATGTATACGCGAATATATCGGATCATACTCCTTATAACTCCTCTATCACGAGTTCGATT
>NC_060955.1:17212257-17314757 GCF_910589235.1 Vespa crabro
TATATATTTACTTACTTATTTACTCACATGCGTTTCCATTTTTATTAAAAACAGTATATATGTACATATATGTGTGTGTGTGTGTGTGTGTGTGCACATATAAATAAGAAAATATTTATTCTTATTACTAAATTACTGAAATAATCATGAATTGTTTATAGTTTTATTAGTATTATATGTCATTGAAAAGTGCATTTTATAGATATTAAATAACTATAATTGTTAAACTAATTTTACCTTTATTTTTAATATAAAATCAATATTACACATAGTATAGAGTAATAATCAACGAGCAACTAAACAAAAAAATATTAGAAAATTAAAATTTTCGTCAGTTTTATCTTACACAAAATAATGATTTTTGTAACATAACTAAAGTTATTCAATATTTCTTAAGTCCACCTTTATTCCTTATCACTTTCGTACATCTACGAGGCATACAATTAATAAGTCGTATATAACGATCAATAGAAATATTATTCCATGCTAATTCAACAATATCATATAATTTATTAATATTAGATGATTTTCTTACGTTTAACAACAGTTTCTACATCGTTCCAAAAAGTTTCTATTGGATTTAAATTAGGAGATTGAGCGGGCCATGTCATAATATAAATATGGTGATCCCTTAGAAACTACTTTGCCTTACGGGATGTATGTCTAGCATCGTTATCTGCTTGAAAAATCTCGTCTTCTGGCAAATTGTTCATAGGAAAAGGAAGAAAATGGCGATCTAAGATATCAATATAAACATGCTGATTCATACTTCTTTCTATTCAACAAATTGGACCATTCATAGTCATCTTAACTCAGATCATTACGGAACTATAGCCTCCTTAAATGGTTGGTTGTAGGTACTTTTCGTTGAATTCTTCACCTATTCTTCGTTGAACATGTTTTTCCATCCGAACCGAACCGATTAAACTTTGATTCGTCAGAAAAGATGATTATGGCCCATTTCTCTGGTGTCCAATTAATGTGCTCTTTAGCAAAGCGTAATTTTGCTTTTCGATTTTTTAAACCTATGGTTTTCTACGGGCTATACATCCTCTTAAATTAAACTCATTCAAATGTTTCCGTACAATGTGAATACTAATTTCTAATGTAATATGTACTAAAATTTCTAATGTAATATGTACTAGAATTTCGACAGCAGTTTTAAAACGATTATTTTCTGAGAGCTAAATTAAACGATCAATACGAAGTATTGTTTTTCGTGGTCTAGGGGCTTGCACCTTGTTAGAATAGTTGCTATTTTCATCTACAGTTACTCTCAATTGCTCCAAAGTATTACATTATCCTCCACAATCAACGGACTTAAATTCCATAGAAAACCTATGGGATTTATTGAATCGCAACATTAGAATAACGTCGATTAAAAAGAAATAATACTTAAAAGCTCTTTTAATAAAAGGGTGGGATACGCATATCACAAAATTATTTAGTAAAAATAATTTCTAATATACTCACACGTTTAAGAGAAGTAATTAAAAAACATGAACAACCAACAAAATATTAAAAAATTGTTATAATTTAGTTTATGTATTATTAAGTAATTATGAACTGTTAAGTGTCCGAATATTTCTGAGACTCCGAAACTGTGTTTAATTTTTATTAAAATTTAATATGTACAAAACAATAAAAAATAAAGTATATACTTTTTTACGTATGTGTACTGAAATAAATACTTTAACTTATTACAACGAAATAAATTCGGTAAACATATGATAAATAAGTATATGAAGCCATAATTTCACAATCACTATGGTGTTCGAATATTTATGGGAGTAACTATATATACTTTAAAGCTTGGTGACAAGCAGTAATAGAAATATCGAAACGATTTGTAATTTCACGAAGTTTCAAATTTTGTTTACCCAATAGCAGAATTTCTCGTCGTATATCTGATATAGCTTACTCGCCTTCATCCATAATTATAAAACAGAAAATGAAAAATAAGCAAACTACAGATTAAATATTTCCAATTTAACGAACTGCAGACATATACAGTACGAAGAATTTCATACAACTGATATTAATAAAACGTTATTAATTACGTGCTCGCTTCAAATGTGCTGTTACACACTATTTATCGTCGAAGAAGTCAAACAATAACTTTAACCAGAATATCTTCTATATCAAATTGTAACTTAAAGTGTATATTGATCAAAAATATCGATTTTATATATATTATCATTTTATATACAAATACAGATTAAATTTAAGTTTGCAAAAACATTTTTCTTATTTATATGCTCGCCACTGTAATAACGTTAATTATTAGAACAATTTATATAGTTAAGAAATTAAAAATTAAATATTAATTTTCTTTAATCCAAAGATTCGTGCGTTTGATTCGTTTAACGTAAAAAACTTAACGATAACTTGATAAAAAAAAAATTTTCCTTCTTTTTTTCTTTTTTTTTTTTTTTTCTTATTATTCTTCGTTTCCTAAGAATGCGAATTGTAACGACCAAGTAGGATGACTATTCGAACGCGAAAACCGAGAAACTTTGAACGGTTAAACTTGTTTCCACGCCATTCGTTCGGCCGTTCGGCATCGTTGAAGTGAAGAAGATCGTTTAAAACTGACCGCAGTGGAAAACAACAGGACTTTGAACAAATACGACATTGCGTGACGAATAATCTTCCTTCGATTTCTTGATCGGGCGATCAACATGAAATTCTTAAGGAGAAAAGACAAGAAAAAAAAAAACAATAATTACAAAATACCAATATTCAAAGAATTAGATTGAAAGTAATGAACAATGCTTAATTATTAAATCATTCTTTGCAAAAGGAGATAGTTATTTAAATATCACGATCAAAGTTCAATCGACAGATTATCGTCGTTATAAATTAATTTTCAATGAATCATCATCGTCATTTGCTTAAACGTCGTTCAAAGCCTTTTTACAATATTATGAAAAGTAGAAAATTCTGAGATATCAAGAGCAACGAGAGAATGCAAAAAAGAGGATGTCAACGTATTTTCATTGATTATCACAGTACAAAGCCATTTAATCTTCCACGATTGCGATAGGACTCTTCTTTTTTATGGAAATGAACGAAGATATCAATGTGCGTACATATATTAAACGACGTTCTGTTATCTCACCCGGAAGTATTCACCATGAGTATGTATGTTTGTACTTTGTAGATTCCCTTTAGTCTACTTTTAAACACGCGATTTCTGTCCCATGGCGTTTAAAAAAAAAAAGGGAAAAAAGAAAAAAGAAAAAGAAAGAAAAAAAAAACAAAGGAAAAAAGAGGAAAAAAAAAAGAACAGTCTATTTTATAGCACGTGATTTTCATCTTATCTCTTATATAACGATAATTTCTGTTTGAAAAAGAGAAGGAAAAAGAAGGGGAGGAAAAAGAAGAAATAAAACCGAAATCACATGTCGCCTTGGTCTTTCCAATGAACATAGAGATATAACAATTTCTTTTCATCGTAAACAATTATTTCATATCATTTTATTCAATTTTTTTTTCTGTTTTTTTCCCCTTCCTGCTTATATCTATTCTTTTAAGTAGATTTCGTAACTGTCGATGATTGTGGTACGTGGAAGGCTTCCTATTCTTTTCAGCCTTTGTGTCGGAATGGCTTCACCTTCGCAATAAACAGAGCAATGGTTTACAAAGGGCTCCTTTTTTCCATTCATTGAAGGTGGTTGAATCTTTACTAAGGTGTCGCTAGACAATCAAATCCATTAAAGTAAGAAAAAAAGGAAAAGAAAAAAAAAAGAAAGTGAAATATAATAAAACCATTCGTTTTGAAACGTTTGTTAATAATTGTCGATGAAAAACGTTTTGTTAATAATTCATTGAATTAAGATTACCGATAATATATCATAAAGTTTTTCTAATCTAATCAATATTCTATATTTCAAATTGCTCTGATGACGAAATAGGTGAGCCATAATATCGAGCTCATTTTACACGTGAATAAACCGCCTATCACGATTATAATTGCCAATTAAGCCATTAATTGCCCGTAGCGGTAGGAAACAAACGTTGTACGTCGTTGTACATCGATTATGTTACTGCTTTTCAACCTAAACCAATCCGACGTAGAACGCGAGTTAAATTTAAGTGATATGGGGAAAAATACTATCTTGCTCATTTGGATTAGTTAGGTTATATCTTAAGTTATTAATTATTTCATAATTACGTTAAACAATAGGCCATCGAAAGAGAAAGAGAGAGAGAGAGAGAGAGAGAGAGAGGGAGAGAGAAAGAAAGAGAAAAAGAAAAAAAGAGAGATTAAATTTCGTTTAATTTTTTCGAAATCACAGATTAAAGAACAGAATTAAATGTATCTAAATTTTCTAAAGTGAATATATTTGATACGCTTCTAATTTTATTCTCCGAAGATTTTGTGTTACATATTTATTCTCGAATATTATTATATTAAATAGTATAATATCTCGATCGTTGATATTAGCTCGAAAAAGATTATAGAAAATTTCCATAAAAATTCGACTGATCGATTTACGCTCGTTGTCTATAAATATATATATATATATATATATATATATATATATATATATATATATATAGGGGATAAGGCAATTTAAGGAGCTCAATTTCTTGGCCCTTTTAACGGTGTAATCTTTCTAATATGATTTTAAACGAGAACGTTTATAAAGTACCCACTTTTAATCTCATTATGAACTAAATTATTAACAATGAACTGTAGGTAAGTAGTATTTGTAAAAAGTCACCACATTGAAATCGATATTGGTATGGAGAATCGATTGAATATTTATACTTTTTCTATATCAAAGTTATAAGAGCTAAGTCGAGAACACGCTCGGTTTACTCGACTCACTTTCGAGACGGTTGAAAGGTAGAGGTGAAATAGAAGAGTAGGTAGGTAGGTAGGTAGGTAGGTAGGTAGGTAGGTAGGTAGGTACAGAGATAGGTAGGTATATAGCTAAGTCGTTTCACACAGCAGCGCCTCGCTTAATTACTAGTTACTTGTAACAGGAGTTACGAACGTTTAGCTCACGATTCTCACCATCCGGCAGAAGCTTAAATCGTTCGGATAAAATCATTTCTATTCTAGTCCTTACTCGACAACGCGATAACCTTTAGTATCCATTTATTCTTACTTTGAAGATTCCTTTAAAATCTTTATCTTTTCTCCCTCTCTTTCTCCCTCTCTCTCTCTCTCTCTCTCTCTCTCTCTCTCTTTCTCTCTTTTCATCTCAAGAATTGAATATCATCTAACATTGAATATCTGCTAACAAAGAGCACCTCTATTTGAAACTAAAAAAATATAACTAAATATATATATATATATATATATATATATATATATATATATATATAATGATTCATATCATAGGCTTTATTATTGATATGATTCATGTATATATATATATGAATCATATCATAGGCTTTATTATTGATATGATTCATGTATATATATATATGAATCATATCATAGGCTTTACACGGATCTGATTTTGAACGGACCTCGATCGAAACCAATCGAAACACAAAGCAATCTATTGGAAATCGAAGTGTGCATCGCCGATAGTTGCGCCCGTATCGTATATATCTACTACGCACGTGTAACATGCCATGTGTAACTTTTGTTTCGAACGAGAACCACGTATGCGCAAGGTATTCATGAATAGTGGTCGTTCGTGTGCCGACGGACACACCGCTTTCAACATAGCAGCTACGGCAATCTCGATGGTATAGAGCCGCCCTGTAGAATGGACGTCACCGTTAGAATACATTTTCAAACGATTTCGAATTTACATGGGTACCAGAGATTTGCCTCGTCGTCATGTTGTTTTGTATCGGGCCCGATTTGTTGAGTTGAAAAAGAAAAAAGAACAAAAAAATAATATTAAAAAGAAAGAACAAAGAAAAGGTAAAGGGAAAAGAGAAATGAAGATCTATAGATCTATACGATTGGAAGAGCATGGAAGATCTTTCTCTTTCTCTCTTCTAATTAAATTTTTCTCATTTTCATTTTTTTTTTTTTTTTAAGCGTAACCGCAATGCAAATCAAGCGTAATTTTTACCAGCTTTCTACATTATATAAAGGTACATTTCCATTAATTGAAATAATGTAATATTGTATAATATTATTCCACGCTTGTCAATATCTAAGCAAAGAGAAAGAGAAACAGAGACAGACATAAAGAGAAAGAGAAAGAGAAAGAGAGAGAGAGAGAGAGAGAGAGAGAGAGAGAGAGAGAAGAACAGAGAAAGGGTTACAGAGCTGATATAACTAACTTTGACGCAAACTCGAGCATTGCATTTCTAGTACGGTCGTCAAAATAAACGAAATCGATCTGATCAGAAGTGATCAAACGTATGCTCTAATTAACAAATAGAATAGTAAAATTAATTCTGTTTCATTCAATGTTAAAACCGTGAAATAACATCAAATATAATCCCTTTCTCCTGAATACAATAAAATATCTGTAAGCTCAACAAGCTACAAAGAAAATATATACTACACCAATCAAAGGGGATCAGTTATTTGTTGATAAATGTAATTAAGACTTAGAAATTTCTCTCCATCTCTCTCTCTCTCTCTCTCTCTCTCTCTCTCTCTCTCTCTTTCTTTGTGTCTTATTTCGTTATAATATTAATTAATTTCTTTGTAGATTAAAAAAAATATATATCTTTTCATTCGCATTAAAAACAATAGTTACTTCGACTTCTTACATTTACATACTATTACTGTCGTCAAAATTTAATGAATTTTTGCAACATATATAAAATTCTCAAGTTATCAGCGACATTTTTTATATTAAATTACTCTCTCGCATAAGTTTTGCCATATAATATATACTCTCTCTTTCTCTCTCTCTCTCTCTCTCTCTCTCTCTCTCTCTCCCTCTCTCTCTCTCTTCATCTACTTTTTAAGGACATAAAAAATTACAACGTAAATCAGATAAACGAGGTATTAAATATATTTTAAAGAGAATGATCGAGTAAACGGGATGGATTAAAAGATCGTGGAGATTCTCGTGAGAACGATAAAAAGAAGTATTTTAGATCTTGTAACGCGGCATGAGTGAAAAACAAAAAAAAAACAAGTAATTCAACCGCCGAACCACCAATAAAGGTTAACAATTTCGACATTATATCATCCCTTGTCACCTTTGGCAAAGCTACTGGAGCAATTCTGTATCATCTCTCGCACTTCCTCTTCTCTTCTCCTCAATGAAAGCATCCATCTCTAGCATGGTAGTTACTATAGGATCCACTGTATCCACGCGTGTACGCTTACAACGGGCTTTGCACCGCCCTGCGTTTATACGTAGTAATAGTAGTAGCGGTAGTAGCGCTGGCAATGGTAGTAGTAGTAGTAGTAGTAATAGTAATAGTAGTAGTAGTAGTAGTAGTAGTAGTAGTAATGGTAGTAATAGTAGTTGATTCGAAGGGAATGGCGATAGTAGACGGTAGTAGCAGACTAGGAGTGGTTAGACTCGCTTGGTATCCGCTAACTGTAGAGACCTATACACGCGTAGATTGGATAGGACATTGCACGCCGACGGCTCAGCTTCTGAACAGGGAAACTGCGTCCGGCTGGCACTACCATAGAATAGGGTACGGGACTAATGCGACCAACCACCTGCATTTAGGTTATCGAGTTGTAACGTACATACGTTGCGGAAAGCAATCTCAATTCCAGCCACAGAAAATGTATTTAATGTCTTTCGTTTCTATGTATTTTTCTTTTTCTTTTTTTCTTTTTTATTACTCTTTACTTTTTCTTTTTTTCCTTGTTTTTCTTTTTTTCCTTTTATTTTTTTTTTATTTTTTTTTTTGCTTTCTCTTAATCCGTTGATCGAAAGAAGACCGGTATGACAATGTAATAAAATGAATCATTTGTATATCTTGACTTTAAGGGAGTATTTATAATATTGTATCTTTCGATCCTTCTATTTAAAATTAATTCATTTTGTCTGACTTTATCTTTTATACGTGTCATTTTATTTCTAATTGAAAATTAATTTTCGATAATCTTATCTTTATAAACTATAATATCTAATAGTGATATATATATATATATATATATATATATATGTATGTTTGTGTGTACATTTTATATAAAGTATTTTATAAAATATCTAATCTACGTAATAATATATATAATCAAAGAAAAAATATTCGAAGCTAAAGTTAAGATTTATTGACATACGTCGGTCTCGTTCAACCTTTACTCTACGAATTAATCTCTGTGACTATCGAGCTAAACAAAAACAAAAGAATGTAAACAAAAACATATTGGAAACAAAAACGAAGATAACATAAAAAGTTATTTTACGTCGCAATTGATACATTATCCAAATATTATTTAGGAACATATGAAATTCTTTCGTGTATGGACACGTTTAGATCTCTTACATTACGAGATCAAGTTTTTTAATATATAATTATATTTTACAACAGCGAAGAGATCATATTTTCTTCTATATATGTATAAAAGAAAAACAAACAAAAATATATTTCATATATTTTATATTTTATATTACATATATAAATATATTTTTTATATATTTATATATAAAGAGAACGATGCAATTGCAAGATTATATATATAAGCATAAATAAGTTTCTTCTTTTCATCGGTCAACGCGTCAAAAGTTGTCATTCAAGAGAACACTTGAACACTAGACTTTCTTTCTCAGGTAGTCCACTCTTTAATCCTCCAACCTCGTCACCCATGTCGGATATAGGTCACCAAAAAAAGAGAAAGAGAAAGAGAGAGACGAAAAAGATGAAAGGTGGACCGCTCGACCGAAATCCAAGCAAGTATAAAACATATATGTATGGATGTATGTGTGTCCATACTTATGTACGTGTATATATATACGCATACACATAATATATATATACATACGTACATGTATGTGTGTGTGTGTGTGTGTACGTACGTACATACGTACGCGTTCTTTAACCTTTTCTTGAGGATAAAATTTGAAGAGAACGTGTTCTTCATATAAAAAATATCAACGTTCTCATTTTCCAAATTTAATAGATTTGAGTTCGATTGGAGTTGATGAAAAATTTTCAATAAGTTAAAAATTTAAATAATTTAATAGTAACTTGAAACTGACGAAATTACGAGAATCGAATTTTACGAGTCAATGTATTCTAAGTAATCGTTCATAGTATGTGTTCATGCATCCATGTTTATAAGTATGTGTGTGTATGTGTGTGATAAACCACTTTAAAGAAACCGCAATAGAGTTAATTATTTAGTTCGATCGTCTATCTAATCTTGATTTTCTCGTGAAAATTTTCTAGAAGACAAACCAGAATTGACGTTCTCTTGGTAAAGTATATTATGTAAGCTGAACAAAAGAATAAGGAAGAAAATTTATCGATGCGCGGTATTAAGGAAGATAAAGTAGAACTTTTTCTTTACTTTCGTCGTAAAATTTAACATGCGTAAAAAATGTAATCTTATATAAAAAAAAAAAAAGAAAAGAAAAGAAAACAAATATAACAAATCTTACGATCTATGATCTTTGTAGTAAGATACATATGCATATATGCATATCGTAAAAAAGATTCAAGAAAAAATTACGAAAAATATCGAATATCGATTGCCTACCATCACGCTCCGCGATCGATCGATTGAACTCTCTCGCGAGTTACTCTTCTTTTTTCTTTTCCTCCGCTTCTTTTTTTTTTTTTTTCAAGAAAAAAAATACGCGCAGTCTGTAACATCCGTCGCAAGGTGATGGTTAATTCGGATCGAAATATGAGCCAAGCTGCTGTGAAATATTATCGAAGGCATACAATTTGATGGAATATTTTTCTAAGACACAGGGGATACAATCTTGTTCTAAGAAAATGCGTATCACAAGGAATCGTATTTTTATCCATTACTCGCAATGACTTTTCCGTGAGAAACGATCGATACATTGGCTCTCTCTCTCTCTCTCTCTCTCTCTCTGTTTCTCTATCTCTTTCTTTCAGTTATCGTTCCTTCTCTTGCTTTCAACAAATCGATTTCTTCTACGTGCCATTCGTTAAAACGACCGATGTCAGGTATAATTTACTCAGAACGTGTACTCACGAATCCTGACTGAAAGACGAGCCTTTCAAGACGAGTCCAATGTTTCGTCGTCTGATCTACTAGCACGTACTGTTTCCTTTGCTACTTTGAAAAGACACGATGCAGGTGCAGAAATGAACGAGAGAGAAAGAGAGAGAGAGAGAGAGAGAATGAAAGAGAGAGAAAGGAAAAGGGAAAGGGAAAGGTAAGAGAGGGGCATATAAGGGTGGCTGGTTTCTGCCAAGAAACGCAGATTTGCTATTTCCGCATAGACTTCTCTCTCTTTCTCTCTCTCTCTCTCTCTTTCTTTCTCTCTCTCTTTCTCTCTCTCTCTTTCTTTCTCTCTCTCTCTCTCTCTTTCTCTCTTCGTTTGGCTGTACATAAAATCAAGCCGCGACGGTTTAGCGACTAACAAGACTGCCGACAGCGACTTCATTTGCATTTATTTCTCTTAGACCTAATGTCCTCGTAGCTCAGCACGATTATTCGCTCGAACGTACGGTGCACTTGGTAGTTTTAAACGGGTAGAGTAAATCGATTAATAAATTAACGTCAGGGTTTTGTTAGGCTTAATAAAAGTTCTGCCGTTCTATAAAGCAACTGAAGATCGACCGATTTTCAAAGTTTTACATACAATAAGATATAATTTATATATTTGATTAAATCGTTTCAAGCATATGCATTATTGGTTTAATATCTTCGATTAATATACACGATAACGATAATACTGTATTACATGTATATATATATATGTGTGTGTGTGTGTGTGTGTGTGTGTGTGTGTGTATACATATATACAAATTTATGTTAATAACATTCTTATCATACGTTTCGTTCAAATTATTGGCTATGAATATATCTTTCTTTTCTTGTAATTATTTTTTGTTTTTCTCTTCGACTTAAATTTATATCGTTCTAACGCATTGTTAAATCTTAGACAAATATAAAGTATATTTGAAGAAAATATGAAGAAAGTATTCAGCCAATATGAAATTCGAAAAGAATAGACGCGATTTCGTATAGACTTTTTCCTTTATCCCTTTAAAGCTTTAAAGCTCGACGACGTATGACGATAAATGTATATACGTAGATACTCCTTATCGGTTGCATACATCACTCGCATAAGTTATGGTACGTCCAAAAGCTGAGTCCTTTCTCGTATATTTTATTTTTTTGTAAGTAAACGTCTTCTCGTCGTGTTACATAATTCAAGATAGGTGAGATAGCACACAAGGAGAAGAAGAAACGATAAGGTGTGGCGTATATCGCGATAAGATAAATTTAGGGAATTACGAACATCTAAATTCTTCGAATTAATTGAAGATTTTATTAAAAATAGTAAGAAAAAATAAAAGAGAGAGAGAGAGAGAGAGCATGCTTAAGATTTTGCAAGTTACCTTAAATCGCATGGCTTTTAAACGACTTCTAACTTCCGACCAATACGAAGTCTCTACTTACTCGCTTCGACGAATACGCATAACGAATTTCAGCCTTCGAGCGAGTAAATCGTGTAACGACAAACGAGTCTTAACCCTTTGAGTGGCAGGCTAATTTCATTTGAGTCGCGTCTCGAAAGCGCACCCGGCCGAGTACCGTTTCAAAATTAGCGTCGGTCTTTGAAACGGTTTAAGAAGAAGTATTGCTTGATTTTCACAAATCCTTCCTCGAATCATAGAAGGATGACGATTTTCCTCTCCTTCATTTCTAAAACTTCATATTTTAGTAATTAAATAATGACAAAGGATTGTGAAGCTTCGTTAAATTTTCATTGACACCAAACGAAACGGGTCTCCTTTTGATCAAATATCCAAACAAAAGAAGAGAAAAAAAAACAAAAAAGAGGAAAAGATAAAGAAAAAAACAAAACAAGACAAAGAGAAAACACCGAATCGTATGAGTTCGAGAAATAAATCGAAAGATTATTTAGTAAATCATTGATGTAAATAAAATTAACACTGTCAAATTTTAACAGAGTAATATGTTAAATGTAATCCTTTAAATTAAACGATGACGCAAAACGATAAAAAAGTTGCAAAAAATTAAGGATTTACGAAAATGACAACGACGACCGATTACTTTTCTACGAAAATTAGTTCTCGAAAATTTTCGATTTTTTTTTTTTTTATACTTCTTTTAATCTTCTTTCTCGTTTCTAATAAATGAATCGAAAACTTTGAAGATATGGGTATGTACGATGAAAAAAGAAAATCTTTCCACGTTCTTCTTAATGCACCTTTATCGTTTACGTCGTTACGACGACGACGACGACTTACTTTAGGAATTGTATTGGTATTGGATGTAAGTACTTACTTGGATCTCTTGGTAGAAATGGCTCACACTCTGACACAACGGATAAATTTCGCAAGGAACGATGCGAAATAGAAGGTTGCGCGCTTTTACCGTAGAGTCGTTAGAAGGAATCGAAAATTACGGAGAGAGAACGAAATCGTTTTGTTGCGCGATCCACTTTAGGGGTAGCGTACCATAGCGTCGCTTCGTTACCCACCAATGTACCTATCTCATTTGATTTTTGTTACTTTTACTTGCGAGTTTTCCAGCACTTTACTTTTTTCTTCTTTTCTCTCTCTCTCTCTCTCTTTCTATATGTATAATATTATTCTTATATATTCTATATATATATATATATTTTTTTTTCTTTCTTTCATCTTCTTAGAATTCGACTTCAACGTATCTCTTTAACTTCGGAAAAAAGAAAAAGAAAAATAATAGATAAGAGAAACAACGAATAACAGGGTAAGAAGAAAGACGAGCGGTTAAGCGTGAATTTTGATATACCCGATGAAGTCACGACGTAAAAGAGGTCCCCGTCCCCTTCAATTTCCCTTGAGATCTATCGTTCACTTTGAAGAAAGGAGTAACACGAGGAGAGAATCCATCGTGGTGACATTGTAGCTCTAGAGTAGCTCGCGAGACAAATCGTTAGACGCTTTCGAAGGATTGGAATTTGAATTCCAATCTCCTTTCGGCTAAGTCGCTTCTTAGGAATCAATAGTACGAGCTCATGTTCACGATTCACGAATTCAAATAGTCATTCCATTAATCCAAAAGAAAAGGGAATTGATTTTTCGTCGAAAAGGATAAAAAAGGAAAATGAAGAAAAGTAAAAAACAAGAAAAAAAAAGAAAAAAGAAAAGAAAATGAAATGGTAAATTGATTTAAATGTTTTCGAAAATAAAAAAGAAAGAAGGGAAGAAATAAAAATCGATTTACGATCATTCTCATCCGTTACGTTATGTTACGTTACTGACGCTAATTATTTCAAAGAAGGATCGATATTCGAAAATTAGTGCTTGAGCTAATCGCACTTGATGATGGATTACGCTATAAATTTGTCAACGTGTGCAAATTATACGAACGAACACAGACCAATGTGAAACGAAAGCGTCAGCGTGCGTGGATCCTATCATCGATGGTAGAAACGTGGTGACCGGTTGTCACCTGCTTCCATGGCAATTGTCAGCTTGACTCTGAACGAATGAGTATCCCTCTCGTCTCGTCGTGAGTGTTGGCTCACGCGTGCTCTAATGAACACGTCGTAAAGCTGCGAGTTATAACATAACACGCGATTCTCCAACGACGACATGAAATAACGTGGCGAGTTAACAACTACGAATATTGCCTTTATTTACATATACACGAACCACGTCTTTCTCTCTCTCTCTCTCTCTCTCTCTCTCTCTCTCGTTTTGAATATATATTTGTAAACAGGAATATGAACAAAAATTAATTAATCGTTTATTATCCACTGGAGAAATAGTTATACAAAGTTACAAATAAACGGAGAAATGAAATAAAACATTTTATACATGAGACATGACAGTATGTATTTTACAGAAATAAAAGTTTCTCTTTCTCTCTCTCTCTCTCTCTCTCTCTCTCTCTCTCTTTCTCTCTTTCTTTCTTTCACTTTCTCTCTTTCTCTCTTTCTCTCTTCTTTTAATATTTGAATTATTTGAATTTTCGTTATAATTCTGTTTCAAGAAATTTCAAACATTTGCTTTTTTTTTCTTACTTTCTTTTTTCCTTTCTTTTTCCTTGAAAATATGCTAAATAACGTGATTAAATTTTCTCAACGAGACTGATTTCTTTTTTATGCAAATGAAATTCTTCCATAGCGTTCGTTATTGTTTTTAACACATTTGTGAGAGACAACGTGGTAAAGTGTAATGGATTAATGGACACGAGTAGCTCTCCCTCTTTCCTCTCTCTCCCACTCTCTGTAGTCGTTGACATTGTGTATACATATGTGAATTCATACATGTACTAGTCGTGAAAGTTTCGAGTGTCATCGGACAAATTGAGAACAGGACTAATCGATCGCTTAACTTCGCGAGGTCATTTTAGTAGTCATCGAATTAAACGGTAATGGAAATAATTAACGCTGCTACCTGTTTCGCGTCGAATTTGAGGTAAATCACATGAATGAATTGAATCTCTAAATTGGACTTTCAACGAAGAATCGATTAATTCTTCTATATTTCTCTCTCTCTCTCTTTCTCTCTTTCTTTTTCATCCGTATCATTTCGATACATCATAAAAATATAGATATATAGCATTTGCTTCGAAATATTTACGAACGGTTTATTCGTAAGAAGATACTTAATTAAAAAAAAAAAAAAAAAAAAAGAAAAAGACAAATATATATATATATATATATATATATATATATAGCTATTCTTTTTGTTAGAGAGAATCTCTCGGTGGATTGGTGAATGAAGAAAAACGAATTGCAAGAGGAGTCACATTTTCTTCGCGTCCGAAACCACTTTACCTCTCTATTCTTTTCAAGGCCGAATGAAATTCAACGTCGATTTATCTTACAGCATTACATTTTTCTAGTTACTTATTTTACAACGTTAAACTCGAAATATTGTCTCTACCATTTTCAAATGGTTCTACTTTTAGAAATAGTATAATAAATAATAAGCGGGAAGGACTTACATCTGCTATTTAAAATAACTTATTTCTTATAATAATTCTTAAAGTTATACTCAAATAAAGATTATGATTTTTAATTTGAAAAATTGTAGTCGTTCGATGATGAACAAAGATTAATAGAAAAAGAAATAAGAAAAGAAAAAAGAGAAAAAAGTGGAAAAGTGAATGATATGAAACAATGAATTCCGAAAGAAAGGTAAAGAAAGAAAGAGTAACTGCAAGAGCAAGATAAAAAGAGAAAAAGAGAGAGAGAGAGAGAGAGAGAGAGAGAAAGAGAGAGAAAGAGAGAAAGGCCGGGATATGGTGGGGGTAGTTCTGCCAGAGATAAGAGAGTTTAAATAACTCTTTGGGGGTTAGAAAGTTGATAAGGAAGTTCATAATCCGTGACTCGAGTAGACGAAGTTACTGTACCGTAAAGTTGACGTACTAGTAAGCACTATTGTTTCGTTTATTGCGCCAATTGCTTTGAATTTCAGCATAATCCTGTACTTTCCTTACTTTTCTATTCCTCTCTCTCTCTCTCTCTCTCTCTCAATATATATATATATATATATATATGTATATATATATGAATTATTTATATTAAACATCAACTATAAAAATATATATATTAAAAACATATATACATTATTAATATATATATATATATATATATATATATATATATATTATTATTATTATTATTAATTGTATATATATATATATTGCATATATATATGTATATGTATGTATATATATATATATTGCAAATATATATGTATATATGTGTATGTGTGCCTGCGTGTGCTTGTGTGTGTGTGTGTGTGTGTGTGTGTATAGTAAACGGCTCTGGAAATTGTATATGTATGCTATAACGAGTAAACTCAAACGGCAGCTTATACATTCAAAGGGAATATCTCGTTCTTTGAGTGGAATCACGGCGATGGTTGATGAATTCAGTGGCGCATGATTGAAAAGCATCTGTAACTAGGAAGAGATAGAAATAGTACGAAAGAGATAAATAGATCGGTCGAAGTTGAGATAAAGAGGGCACGAAAGGCCCTGATAAGTGGAGAGGGATAAAGAAGAGAGTAAGGTGGATGGAGTGGATACAAAGGGTAGGAGGATTGGTAGTGAAAATTACGATGAATCCGTACTTCTCGAAACACGATTGCTTTGAACGATGAATCGTGTCGCATCGATTGAGAACGGGCAATACTCGGCTTGATTTTAATATTACATGTTTGAAAAGTCGTTTTGATTCTATCGACTCTGACGTGCCTATCGATATATATATATATATATATATATATATATATATATATATATATACACATATATACGTACCTATACATACATGTGAACGTAGTTATGTACATACATAGATACATAACGGATTTCATTTCGATTCGGAGATCATAGAAACGTTTCGATATTTTCGTCTCCCGATATGCGCGTTTCTGACACTCGCCATGTAATGGCAGTACTGACCATTTTTATTCAAGCTATACGTTCACGCATTCGGACGCTTTTAAAACTCTCATCTCGCTAGATTCTTGTCCCAGCACTCGCTTACAATGTCCACGTAACAAGTTAAAAGCGTATAACGCGATCGATAATGTATATTTATCTGAAAAAAAGAATGGTGGAGTCGATCATTGGTCGGACGTTTTAAATCGCTTCTAACAAACCTTCCGCATTATCGATTAATCGTGATCGATCGATCAAACGATCGAACGATTGGAAACAAAACGAACGATCTATCGATCGACAATATGCTTTTGCACGTCGATTCGTATAAAATTTCTCTTTTTTTTTTCTTTCTTTATCTTCTTTTTGGAATTTAAAACATTTTTTTTTTATTTTTGTTTTTTTATCTTTTTATTTTTCTTTTTTTCTCCTTCGATAGGGATTTATCTTTAGTCAATCGATAATCGCTTATCTAATCAACGAATAAACGAAGACACCGAAGAAAAACTCGTATACCTAAATTTCACTCGACGGTATTTTCTATTTTCTTTCATTTTCTCTTTTTTCTGTTTTCTACACTTTTTTTCTTCTTTGTTTTTTTTTGCTTTCTTTCTTTCCTTTTTGCGTAGTAATTGGTGTGCAATCTACATTTAAAAGTCGGCCCGAAAGTAACTACGATATGCGCACACCTGTTGAAAATAACTTGCTTTTGATGCATATTCCATTGCAATCTTTTCCACCCGATTATCTTCGTAATTGTAAACGATATTAAAATTGATTTTAAAAAATATGCGAACGATGCCATTCCGAGGATAATATCTTTGATAGAGACCATTAATAAATTTGAAGAAAAAACATCGCAGTCGATATTATGCTTAGAACGTGTTTATCTCTCTGACGTTTACATAAAAAAAAAAGAAAAAAGAAAAAAGAATAAAAAAGAAAAAATGAAAGAACAAGACAATGGAAGAACAAAATACATAAAACTTTCAATATCTTCGAATAATAATTTTCATCGTTGACTCAAATTTTAAAAGGGAGAAAATCGAATAGAAATATTAAAACGAAAAGGGAAATACCTTACATCCTCGTCCGTAATGATGCGTTGACACAAGTAGTCTCTGTTTACGAAGACATATATATATATATATATATATATATATATATATATACACGATGCACGTTCGTTCGCTTGCTTATGTTAACAGTTAGAAGGGTGCGCGAGCACGTGCACGATAAATGTACTCATCCCTTTAACAAGGTAACGACACGTTGTTAAATTTTCAAACGTAAAACTACCATGAAAAATGATATTAATCGTCTCCATGAAATGTATATTTACATATTAATAGTCACAAAGTAAACAAAAGAAAAAAAAAATTAAAACAGTCATCTCTTTATTTTATTGAGCGCAATTAAAGATATCGAATATCGCAAAAGTAACTGGACCGAACGGACTGGATAAAACGAAAGTCGATGTCGAAAGTTGGTCCAATGAGGTCAGAAAACAGTCGCTAAAGCGGAAAGAGCTGTTCTTATGCCGTCAAGTTGAAAAGCGAACTTGAGGTAACGCTCAATGATACGAGAGTGAGTATGTGTGTGTGTGTGTATGTATGTGTATGTGAGAGCGAGAGGGAGGAGCTGAAAAAAGGAAGTAGAAGGTAGAAGCAAAGAAAAGGAAAAGGAGAAAAAGTGAGACGGAAAAGGTAGACGTCATCTTCACGCTTTGATTTCTTTCCGCGATGGTTACCACCTTCGGCAGAGAAAAGCAGACTCAAGTGGCGATGACAAATCGCGGCTATTCACGGACTTCAAATTCGTCCCTTAGAACCAGGGGTGCTCGTAATTCCATGCCCTTTTGTTATTTACAGCCACATGGAAAGAACTGAGAGTAACGGCCACGGCCTACTTTATTTTCTTGAAAAATCCAATAGGCCTGACTGCGATGTAAAAGATCGCGCGAGAAATACGGGAATTGAAATATTCGTATATGTGTATGTTTTATATGTGTGCATGTGTGTGTGTGTATTTGTGTGTACATACATATACGTAAATGGCTAGTAATATATTTGAAATTGATTCGAAACGATAATAAATATATAAGATTTTCGATCCCTTCGAATGGAACAATTTCGTTAAACTCTTATGAAAGTAGAATTTTATTTCTCGAATCGTAGAGAAACCACTTATCTTCTAACATAGCTGTTTATCACCTCTCACCCGAGAACGCTTACCTTTTATAAAAATTAATGGCGAACGTGAAATGATAAAAAAAAAGAAAAATAAAACAGAAAACAAAATATAAAAAATGAAAAAAAATATTTCGAAAATATGCACGTATTTGATAAAGGAACGCGAGTAAACGTGATGATCATTCGATCATCGAAAAGCAATATACTTTAGTTTGATAAAAGTTTCGTATCTTCGATATGATTGAAATAAGAAAAAGAACTACTTATATTATTTATATGTTAATTCGGTGATAGAAGAAGATTATATATATAAAAAAAAAGAAGAATGAAAGAAAATCGAGATAAATAGGTACTCGCTCTAATCATTGAATTTAATCGATGTTTCACGAAACTTGGTTTGTAGCCAAGATTTGAAAGATTAATTAAATGATAACAATTTAAACATAGCTGAGAAAGAAATTCATACGTACATGAATACGTACATACATACATATATACATACGTATGTATACATACGTATATACATATATACCGTCAACTTTTACAAACATAAAATTCGGTCTCGCGTGGGATAGAATGGCAGATGGTGGGAGAAAGAAGAAAAGAAAGAAAGCTCCTACGAACTTGTTTCGTTCCATCGTCCTTCGGAGTTACACGTTGAGAAATCGAGGGTAGAGTAGTTCGAAGGACGAAGTAAAGATATCGTCCTAACGATTGCGATCGTTGAAAAGGTTGGGGAAAGAGTGCACGTAAAAGATTTAACGTCAAATAAAATCGCAGCTGGTACGAAGGGTTACGAGCTCTTTGCACGTGCACGAATCATGGATTCTGATGTTTTTTTTTTTACGTAAGTCGGTACACTTGTAGCGTGGTTAAACGCATTCAAGTAACGATAGTATTCCTTTTAAAAAGACGTTTATACGGTGACTTCGGTAATTAAAAGTCGTTCTTTAACGTCATCGAGATTTTTTTCGTCTTCTTCCTTTCTTCTCTTTTTTCCTTTTTTTCTTGTTTTTTTTTTTCATTCTTTTTTTTTTCAATCGACTCGAGTTACCCATCAAATATGCCGATAACTGACATGATTTTTCTTTAACTGACGTGTTAATATACACGTTTAGGAAAATGTACGATTGAGATGACATTTTAATAATTTTGCAAATTTACTTTCAAATAAAATAATACGTTTGTTTAATGGTTTATTATTTAATTCATGATACGCGATAAATGTAAAGTTATTTTAACTTTATTATAAGTTGATATTTCAATAAATTACGAATTTGAAGTTATTAAAGTGATGTCAAGTGATGTCAATCAGAATTATGAAAGTACAACCGAACGTGCTCAATAATGATGGACTGAAGCTTCCATTATTGGACGGTCTCGTTTTCGATAAGACGGGTCTAATCCACCTGTAGTTAACGTTGAAGACCAAATTTCTCGAGAACTGGCATATTATCCGAGAACTTTGATTTTAGAATAGAGTCTTTACCATTATATCTCACCATTATACCGTGAGTCTTTAAAAGCAACAACTTTAACTAAATGAGAATTAAATACCTAGATACACGATTTTATTGTTGGTATATAATATTGTATAATTTTTTTCTTTCTTCTACGATATACATTCCATTACAAGTAATGTCGAGTTAATGGTCTTATAAATTTAATTATTATAAAATTATAGAAACGAAGAATATAAAGTTTACGCGGAATTAATGAATACGTTTCAAGTAATCTATTTTTAAAGAAGTACATATAACCAGCTACATGGTTATACTTTTTTCTCTTTTTCTTTTCTTTTACTTTTTTCCGATATACTACTACTTTTTACTACGGTAGAAAACTTTTTTTTTCTATCAGTCACGTAATCCGATTGTTAGGTTACGCATGAGAAGTATTTATAACTTATACAAGCTTAGGTACAAATACGGTTGGAGCATAACAGGGAGGTCAATGTTCCCCTATTCCGCTTGTAGTCCATATTTCGTTGATACGTTGTCGTTCTTGTCGCAGACATTACAAGGAAAAAGTTGTTGAACAGGAATAATGATTCCAAGAACATGCGTGCAAACACCGTGAAAAAGATGAACGAATATAAATATAAATTTTCAAAGGGAAGAAAAAGCAAAGGACGTTAAAGTCGTAAGTTCGTCTCGAGCATTCTTTTGGTACGTTTCTTAAAGCGTAGAATCTTGAATCGCGAAAACTGCCGGACGTCTTTTTCTTTGATATCGAAACAACACATGTTTTTAATGTATAGAAAGGAGATTGTGTGCATCACCGTTGGTGGTAAAGCTAAAGAAGTTTCATTAAATTAAAACTATGTTACTGCCGTAAAGTTCTTCTTCGTTGTTTTCTTTGCTCGAGCGTTGTAATACGACGAGAAAAAGAGAAGGACTGAAAGAAGAAAGAAGAGAGAAATAGTGAGATAGATAGATAGAAAGAAAAAGGGAGAGCAAGAATGAGAATGAGAGTGAGAGAGAGAGAAAGAAGAGTAAGAGAAAAGAGGGGAAGATTCGGAGGTTGAGAAGATTGTTTTAATATACGCGGTATATTCCTTTTGTTCCCTTCTTAATCATATCATCATCTTTCTGTTAGTCTGTTAAAAAAAAAAAAAAAAAAAAAAAAAAGAATAGGATAAACGAAATAAATATATAAACGAATAAACGAATAATTCGATTTCTCGTTAATAGAGCAAAAATATAAGAATCAAAATTGAGGATGTCTTTTAGTTTCCACGTAATCATTAATTTCAATCTATCATCCAACTACGATTTGCATATTTAATAGCAATCTATTAAGCTTATGAAGCGATCTATTTCCGGTATTCCTTGTCATTGACTCTCTCTCTCTCTCTCTCTCTCTCTCTCACCCTCTCAAAACGCCTCCCTCGTTTACTCGCAACGCTTTTGTGCTTCCGAAGCTTCCTCGTTGCCCTGGAATTTGACGCGTAAACACGGACAAAGCGTTGGCTTCCAATCGTCGCGAAACGATACAATAGACAATTTGTCAACGAGCCTAAACGCCCCACAGGAATCGACTCGTTCTTTTCCAAGTCGTGTGTGTTAACAGATGCAGCTAGTAGATCAAATTGTGAATAATCGATCGAGATTCTCTCGAGGAACAATCGATTGGATGTTCCCTTTTGGTTTCTGATTTCGAATGAGAAAGTCTCTTTGTTAATTCACTTTTGTATCTCTCATCGAATCAAAGCTTATCGTTCTTTATTTTATTCATTGTTTATTTTTTTATAGTGATTATCGTATCACCCGCATTTATGATTTCGCATCTCAATCGAGAGAGAGAGAGAAAAAGAGGGAGGGAAAGAGAGCCCGCAAAATTTCTCACGCTGTATCTAATGCGAACAAATTATTTTATTTTGCAAATTGATATTCGTATAATGGCGATTATATTATCATTACTACGATATATTATTTTAATAATATGAAAGAATTAATATTTGAAAATATATAATGATACGGTATGATATATTGGTATGGAATGATGTATATATAAATGAGGGTGTCTTTAAGAGTACATATGTCTATAACTTACGAGATAGGTCATTGAGAAAAATCGACGAAATCGATCTTGTTATATCGATAGTACAGATGCAGGTAATTAAAAGAAAAACATCTTCTCCTTGTAAAATTGTTTTTTTATTTCAAGTTTCTATAACTTTTAATTACAATGATATCGTCCTGTATCGCGAAAGATCGCCATTCATAAAATATCTGTTCGTAGTAATGTTAGAGTAAAAAGGATTTACGTTAATCAGCTGACTACGTCGCGTAAATTTTAAAAATTTATGTAGGTCACTGTATCGATGATCTTTTAAAAGATATTATATAATTAAATGGGTCAACGTTGACAATTTTATAGTATCTATCAATATCTTTGGAAAAGAAAATCGTAGAGACTTTAAATAAAAATCATTTTAAAGGATATTTTTTTTCTTGTTGTTTCTTCTTCTAGTATTAATAATTATTTATCAATTTATTAGAAACAAATTTTTATGAACAATTTGTTATAATTATATTCAAACAAAAATTTCTTCACGGACTTTCGCCGTTTAATTAATTTCTATATTTACGAATGTTATAATTTGTTATAAACAATTTTTAGAAAGAATTCTTTAAATAAAAAAAAAAGGGAGAAAAAAGAAATGAATTCTTTTGCACGTTTCAAAAAGTTATAACAAAAGTATTAAACACAAGTATGATCGTTCCTGAAGCATGGTATATATGTCGATAGTTTTCTGGCTAACGATCATTATACTCGATACAACGCGATCCAACGAGTACACCATTAACATCGAATGAAATTCAAATAGCGAGATTTTGCAAACTCCCTTCTGTATGTTTTTTCAGTGTTTTATATATAATTAACGAACAATTCGCACTTCTATGAAAGTTTTCTGGCTAATTAGAAAATATTGGATATAAATATTCATACACATGTTTTTGAGCGAACGAACGAATGAACGTACGTAGAATAATAAAATTGATAAAAGTTTATAGTGAATCAATCAAAACGGGGCTTTATTATGAATCCAAACAAATGATTAACGATGTATAAATATTTTTCCTTGTATCATAAAATTTTTATGCCTAGATATAAAAACATATACTACATTGAAAAGAATTGAAAAAAGGGAGATCGATAAGAACATTTTAAAATGCTTCCGTGGAATCACCGTGTACTCGCGAGCGGCCATAGTTACCCAAAATGCCTATACGTAGTCGAAGCAATGGCCCAATTGCGATTGTCAGCTTGAAGGCCTGCAATTTCCATTTAACGCAGTTGTCTGTAAGCCGAATGTAATTCCGTGTGCGTGCGTGATTAGGTTTCGGCAGTAGCAACATTTCCACCAGCTTGTGTACCACCCCTTTCTCCACTTCAACTATCTCTCTCTCTCTCTCTCTCTCTCTCTCTCTCTCTCTTTCTCTCTCTCTCTCTCTCTCTCTTTCTCTCTTTCTCTGTCTGTCTCTCTCTCTCTCTCTCTCCCTCTCTCGGTTGTTTCCATGTTCGTTCATTTCTCAATTTTATAATTATTTTCATGTAATAGATACGATTCCGACACTGATCATCGTAATTACATAGCTATCATTTTTCAAATGAAATTATTACAAATACGTATAAACCATTTTGATATGAAAAATAATTTCTTGCGAGTGTTATAAACGTGGAATAAAAAACGAACCGTTTCTATGTTAAACTAGTACATTTGTTAATCGCGAATAAGAAAAATGAAAAATAAAAGCGGAGAAAACGACTAATGTTAAAAATAACAAAACGTGCCAAGAGACTCTTCCATTAACTTGAACTAGATAGGTATTCTTTTTCTGGAAAATTTCATCTCAACTCATTCCTCAAAAATATCAACGAATTGTCGACTACATTTTGTGAAAAAAAAAAGAACAAAAAGAAAAGGAAAAAGAAAGGAAAAAGAAAGGAAACTCCGATTTGCGCCAAGGAAATACTTCAACGTTATGGAGAATACTCTTTTTTCTTTTTTCCTTTTATATCAAGTAAAGAGCTTTGAATATTTAAGTAGGCATACAAATTTTCTATTTTCCTTTTCATTTTCTATTTTTCTTTTCTTTTCTTTTTTTCCTTTTTTTTCTTGTACCTTTGCCGCGAGAGCAAGAACAATTTTTTTTCTATTCTTAAATTCTTGAAATAGCATATTCGTTTATTCGTACTTCGATGAAAATATTATGGTTCTATGTTCGATTAAAAAAAAAAAAAAAAAAAAGAAAAGAACAAAGAAACAGCAAAAAAGAAAAAAGAAAAAAAAGAGTTAGTGAATTTCAGAAAAACTTTCAAATATTTGTGTTACTGACTGTACATTGATAATATTGTGGTCCATTATTGGATGCTGGAAGAGAATGGTGTGGCCGAGGGTGTGGGCGCGATGGAGGGCCCGAGGGAGGGACTATATTTTTTGTATTTGCGTATCAAGCCACAATGAAATGATGTATCGTGGCGTTTGAGCGTATACACCAAATTCGGCTTATCTTCGTAGCCCGTGACGCGTACGTGTATGCGGTTTTCTTTCTTAAAAGAGGCGAGGAACTTGGATATTGGAAAAAAAAGTAAAAAGTAAAAAAGCTTTCTCTCCAAAAGAAAGAAAGAGAGAGAGAGAGAGAGAGAGAGAGAGAGAGAACGAGATATTATCTGGCGGACTACATTATGAAAGAGTGGGATATTCGAGAAGCTTAAGGGCAACCCTTTTTTCGATCGATATGGTAAACTATTTCCACGAGCGTGCACGTAAAGTAAACTGGTTTAGGTATTTAAATGAAATCGGAGTTTGTCTTTCATCGTTATCTTGTCGCGAAATTTGAGAGAACCATTTGCCGGTGGATGATTAAAGTAAACGGCGAATCGATAAAAAGTAAAAAAGAAAAAACGAAGAAAAGGGAAAAAAAAGAAAATAAAAGAAAAAGAAAAGAGGAAAAAAGAAAATAACGAGTATAAAGTATTCAAACCAAGTAGATACGATTTAATAAAATAATCAGAAAGTTCTTCGAGTTCGTTACGGTGCTTTTCAGTAGCGACCGTTAATTCGAAAAGATAGTAAAAACATGGAAAGGAATGCGTTTAGAAAAATGCTATCTTTTTCACTGGCACGGTGTGTTTTACGATAATGCGAGTCGTGAATTTCCATTTCGTACGTGTTCTCTACCGACCGTATAGATATACATACATATATATGCACACATGCACAAATATATACACACACACATACATACACGGTCTCGTATTATTTCAACGAAAAATATTTGACTTTCGCCATTTTCATTCTTTCGGTGAAAGTATCGTGATAAATGAGAACAGAAGACGAGGATTCGTCGAGGATAAATAATTACTTAATCGTAATTATTTGCACTTGCACGAACATGCTCATTCGAGTTTATATAAATACGATAATATAATTTATAATAATTATTACTATTACTATTATTATTATTATTATTATTATTATTATTATTATTATTATTATTATTATTATTATTATTATTATTATTATTATTATTATTATTTCAATAATGACGAAAAAGGAAATTTTCAAACGATACCAGAACTAAGACAATTTTAATATCTCTCGATAGTTACGTTTTGTTCAACCATTTCGGTCCACTATCCGTCCATCTCTGTAATACACTATGGAAGAATAAGTTTGTTAAAACTTTCGTGGAGCCATTCGCTAATTAATGCGGTAAGCCATTAGTTCGTACGACACGGGAAAGGGATATCGAAGTGAATTCGTCGAGTTCGAAGTACCGGCAAATACGAACATTCACCGAAGAAGTCTCAATAGCGTCGTTACATTATCATAAAATAATATTCTATCTTGAACGTAAACGTATATACGGTCTATATTATAAACAATGTTTCTGACTAGAAAACTACAAAATATCAACAAAACTGTTTGCGATATATACGTATAATGTAATGGATTTTAACGTTTTCCTTGTTTTCCAAGTTTTCCTGTGAATTTATATGTCGGCTCGTTGCTCGTAGAGATATAATTTATTAAGAAGTATCACGAGGGAAATATACTGAGCAAATGAAAATAATGGAAGATAGACCAAAAGCAAAAAAAGAAGACGAAGATGGAGAAGAAGAAAGAGAAAGAGAAGAAGAAAAAGAAAAAGAAGAAGAAGAAGAAGAAGAAGAAGAAGAGAGAAATAAGAAACAAAGATGAGAATCAAAGCAAGAAAAAAAAAGAGAGAATGAGAAAGAAAGAAAACGGCAGCTCTTGGTTGGATTAACTGCAAAGCGGTGATTAGTTTTCACTCGACTGCCTTCGAGCTGAGCCCATTTATTTAAATGACAAAAAATGGCCGTCGGCTTGGACGCAATAAACCACTCTCCCTCTCTCTCTTTCTCTACCCCTCTTTCTTTCATTTTATCTCTTTCTTTCTCTCTTCTGCGGGAATCCATTCGTTTGAGTACGTCGCGTGTTTCGTGCTTCTCTAGAAGGGAGAACGGTTGGAGAAGTATCAGAGAAGAACGGTGTCGGTGGTACGGGAAGATGGGAGGTTGCAGAAGGGGTCGAAAGGAGTTCAAAATGGAGCTAGCCGTGACTGAAGCAGAGCTCAGCTGTCGTGCGCAGCTTGTCCGTGGAGAATCCTACATCGTACAGTCGTCCTTAAAAGTTTTTACGTTTTACTCGTTCATGACGGGACAGCTCGATCGACCGTATTTTTCCTTGACTTTCGACTCTTCTATATTTAGAGAGAGAAAGAGAGAGAGAGAGAGAGAGAGAGAGAGAAAGAGAGAAAGAAAAAGAAAAACAAAGATAAAAATTTACGTATATTTAGTCGCTTTACAAAATGCAAAAATTTATCTAATTTATTGTTAATAAAAAAACTTCATTATATAATCGATATATATATACGTAGATATATAGTATCAATTTATCGTCACTTTCGAAGCTGGAAAAGATATGATCATCGTAAGATGTTTCGAATTGTTGAGAATAATAGTCAGAGGTCGACCGTGTTCGACGAACCAGAAGGAAACAGAACACTCGGCGGAGCAATTAATATCGGCAATCTGGGTCGAAACATTCCCATTTACTTCCGTTCTCGACTGTACGGTCCTCGACCCTTCTCCCTGCAGAGAATCTTTGCTAGAGGGACCACCTTTTCACGGATATATGCCCATCAGCGCATGCCACTGGCATCTATGATCCTCGCACACCGTCCATTAACATTTTCCTATGTTACCCTTGGTGTCATGCGTGCATAGGTACTTAGGCATACATATACATACATATATATATAGATGATACATGCATTGCATTGCGAGATCTGACCCAATGGCAAACCTTTAAACCTTATTCATTGTCCCAAGTTTTATATTGGTTTACGACAATAACGAGTAAAACCGTAATTTTTTATATGATTTTGTACGATTCATTGTATGATTTTATGAACGAAACGTCTTATTTTAAAGGTGATGGCTCAAAGAAGGAATTTTTGCTTTGTCGACTTTTATGAAAAGATTTAATTATCATTGAAAAAAAAAACAAAAATAAGAAAAGAGAAAAAGAAAATTGTGTCGAAAAATGATACTCCTTCGAGAATAATTTATGCATAATAATGAAGCTTTTTTTTCCAAAAATTCGCAAAAATCGATGTCGTCGCTTAAACCTTCATCTTTAAAACGAGACATTGTTCGTCAAAATCGGTCAAGAATCACGGTTGGGCTCGCTGTTGGAATAAACGCCGTTTTTGACATTTTTTTGTCAAAGAAAAAAGGTTTCGTATAATGGCGCCCCTTGAACTTTACGCTGAAAAAGAAGAAGCTTGTACCACCACTACAGATTTTCGTATAAACGTTTGAACGGTGTCTGTTTTGTTTCTGTGATATAAACGATTATTTTCTTGTTCGTGTGTTACGTAAACCAATTCTCAGATTTTCTAATACCACTCCAAACATAAAAATAATGTTTCAAAGGATGATAAAAAATTATTTAAACAATACAAATACATTTGCTTTTAAAGATCATAATGCGTTAGAAATTTTAAATAATTTTAATTTAAAAGTTCAATACTCTCAATATTTTTATCTCTGGGTAGATGGCTTTGTGTAATATGAACAAATACAGCCTTTTTATTAACTTTGACAATTACCGAATTAGTTTTCTTTTATATCCCGACGTGTGAACATTTAAACTCTTTCTTTTTAAACTTGAAATCTTATAAATTAATGCTTTTTATAATTTTTCAATTACTTAAACAATCTTTAATGTATACGTAATACAATAAATTAATATTTAAACAATGGTACATTAGTTTAAACATTACAAAGATCATAACAGGCGAGAAACTTAAAATAATTTTAATTTAAAAATTCAATACTCTCAAAATTTTTATCTTGAGGTAATTGGCCTTGTATAACATAAACAAATACGGTCTTCTTATTAACTTAACGATTACTGAATCAGTTCTCCTTTATCCTCCGAAAACTAAACATCGAAGGTCACTCAGAATGTCTTTGTCCCAAGTATTAATAAATATTTAAAGTAGATATATTTTTATATCATATGATTCTTCAATTTATACAGTTTTTTATTATAACTATAATACTAATAATTTTGTTTTTATTTTTCTGTTTCAGAACATCATTGCAATTGCGCGCGAAGCAATGATGTTAATCAAAGTGTTTATATCGCTTCGATGTCGACCAATCTTTATATTCAATCACGTACGAATCATACATCTACAATTTCGATTTAAATCATGGACGAATGTATTGAAATGATCGCAAAACTTCTTAAGTAGTAAGTAAATTTTTAAGTCCTTCTGATGACTAAATCGGCACAAATGATTGGTTGTATTTAATTAATAAAAGAGCATTAAGTGACTATGACTAAATTTCTTAGAAGAATTATCCATGAATTGTTTCTTGTGTTTGGATTTATTTACTAAATTAGAATAGAGTCTTCTTGTTCAAACGCGTTAATTATAATTATTTGAAATTTTTAATATTTTAATACATTATTAAATATGTTTCTCTCGCGAAAATAGTAAAGAATTGTTATTCACAGATTTTAATAAGTAATGAGCAAGAAGATATTCGCAATGGATAGTCTTTGGGTTAAAAGCGAAATTGTCTAATTTATTTTCTAAAAATTAGAATAATCAGTTATAAGAAAAAATGTCCAAGGATTTTTTATTATATTTTTAAATAAAAATTAATCAAATCTTTAATCAATTTTGTTGATAAAGGAAAAGTCTCGATAGGATTATTGCTTTTAAATGAAAAAAAGTCGAATAAAGTCATTGATAAAAGAGATTTATAGAATCACAGTTTGTAGGGCCTATTAATTTATTAATTAATCAATTTTTAACACAGAATTTTTACCAATTAATATACTAATTCTTGTTTCTTTTTTTATGCTTTCTCGATTTTTTTTCAGGGTTTCCTTAAAGTTACCTTAGATTTATCAGTTTTCTTCCACGTTTTAGAATAAGGAACGATTTCAGTTCTTTGATACGTATTAACGATAGTTATCGATTACTTTATAGTAATAGTTAGAGCACGAAGCAAAGAAAAGGCTATATACCGAAGGAATCTTTCGAGAATGGTTCTTAATCATATTTTAATTTTACCGTATATGGTGATGAGTATAGTGGTGTAGATTTAAGAAACTGAGACGACGTAACATTCTGTCTCCAGTCCCACATTGCTACGCTTATGTGAATAGAATTGTTTCATATTTTATCCATTTTTATTATTAAAGTTGAGTAACAAATTTTTTGCATTTTTTTTCCAATGTTCAATTAAAATTATAATTTTATTTGAATAAAATCAAGTTTTACGTTAAAGTCAAGTCACAAATTTTTCACTTCTTTCTTTTCTTTAAAGTTAGATTAAATTAAATTCATATTTTTATCTTTCACAACTAGTATATTTCTTATTTCAATAAAATTAAATTCTAATAAAATCATAGTAACAAAACATATGATATGGCAATGGTGGGGATCACTGAAACTGCACTGAATAAAAGTGCACATGGAGCTGAAAAGAGTATACCAAGATGTGTGCCAAGTGCACCTCTTGCTACGGCTTATAAGAAAAAAATATTTGTCTAGATTATGATCAAGAATTTTTCATTTTCTTTAATATTTTTAAAGTTAAATTAAATTACACTCAATATTTTATCTTTCATAAGTTATATACATATATATATTTTGTTTCTTACATTATTTCTTTTTCTTTTTCTTTTTCTTTTTATAAAATAAAGTTCTATAAGACTCATTAAACTAGGGCTTTTTAAAATCACGAAATAAATAGGAAATGGCAATTATGAAGAACACTGGAACTGCACTGAGTAATGATGCACCTTTAAATATATGCCATATTCTTTACTTGCAGTTATAAAAAGATTAAAAATTGTCGATATAATTAATTCAATGGAAATTATAGAATTATGAATTTTTGAAAGTTATGAATATTTGAAAATTATATTTGAAGGATAATAGATTTATTCGCGATACATTCAGGTTAACATTTTTTAAGAGAAAACAAAATCTTTCGATTAGATAAAATGAGAAATAGTCCTTTTTAAATTTTCTCAAGTTTTTATTGTAAGATCTTCTTCTAATCAACTTTTAATTATTTTCTATTATCATAAAATAAACAAAAGTAGTTTAAATCGAATTTTATAATAAATAGAAAACATATGAGTTATATTTTTACACAGGAGAACATAAAATCTCTCAATTCCGCGAAATATAGGACGATATTTTTTAACAAATATTTATATTGTACATTTAGTTTAGCAAATGTACAATTTGAAAATCATATTATTTTACTAACGTTTAAACAATAGGACATTCTTAATAACATTATAAAGATTACAAGACATGATCAATAGAAAATAAATTTAATTTTAACTTTCGACAAAAATAGATAGTGAATTCGAGAAAAAATAATTAATAAATAAGATTATTTTATTAACATTTAAACAATGTACGAGATACATAAAGAGTTGCGATTTTAATCCGTAAGTTGAGACTAACTCTCCTCCAGATAACGTTGGAAGTCAGAATTCTCGATTAACTCATGTCACCCCGGAAATGCGGATTTTAGAATATTATCACCATAATTATAACACATTAGTGTTCGCGGACGCCTACCGTGGATTTAGTTTTATTTATTCGAAAATTCGATTAGATTATCTCGCGAACGCGAATTTTAAAGTAGAACAAGATGCAGCAACCTCCACGTGGTGAAACCTGAGTCGATAGTACTTGTGACATATCGAAATCTTATGAGATGCAAGTATTACCGAGCGAATGACTGCATATTTCAATTCTTTTCTAAAATCTTTTCTTTCTAATTCAGGTGGAATCCTTGGAACGGCCCCTCGGATATGGGTCCTTGGGAGGGACCTTGTGCGGGTCTTCTTCTCTTAGTAGGGAAAAATCGAGCTCAGATGGAGCGGTATTTAATATATGTACCTCTCGTTCTGAGTTTCGTCGTTGTCATATACATGCACATTCTATCTTCCTTTTCTTCTCTTTCTCTTCTTCTTTTTCTTCTTCTCTAATCTCAATCATCATTGGATGAGTTCATTTGCGTCGCGTATTTGGCCAGCGAAGATTCGATATATCGGCGCAGGTGTTATGTATCAATGAATAGATCGATTCATCATCAATTTTTACGCGAAACGCGATTAGAAGTTCTATCGGGGATTTTATTTTATTTGCTCGACAATTCGATTACCTCGCGAACGCGGATTTTAAAATAGATTTACCGTTAGGCCGTGGATTTTTAGATGCAGCAACCTCCATGTGGTGAAACCTGAGTCGGCAACACTTGAGATATAATAAAATCTTATGCGATGCAAGTACTACCGGGCGAATGGCTGCATATTTCAAAACTTTATCCCTAATTCTAAATTAGGGATAAAATCTTTTTAGTCTAATTCTAAACATAGAAATATTTACTTTTTACATTGCTAATAATACATCGATAATTAAACAGATTAGATATTGAAGAAATGATTTTTGAAATAATTTCTTAAAGAAATCCATTGAAAAATTTTAATTTCTCTGTTATTCTTATATATCATGTATTCCGTCGCAAGTAATATCGTGTTAGTGATTACTTAAATATTCTTTAACTATTTGTATAATTTTAACTAGAAACAACAAAATATAAAGTTAGTAGAATAAACAAAGATTTTTCAAACGATCGAATTTTTTTTCCCCTACCTCTAACTTCATTTATTATACTTAATGGAAAATATATAAAATATATAATATAAATATAATATATGTAATTTTTTTTACAAGTAGATAAATTTCAGTACGTAGTTACTACATAGGTCGATTTTAATTTATTCGTTAAACTCGACAAATACAGATTTCTTCAAAGTAGTATCTAACAATCGTTGATAATGGACTTGCTACTTATAATTAGAGACTGTATGCAGACAAAGGGAATCTCTCTCTTTCTCCCCCTCTCTCTCTCTCTCTCTTTCTCTCTTTCTCTCTTTCTCTCTTTTGCCTATACTTCTCTACCGTCACGCTACGTCGTCGAGTTATAGTACCAAAAGCGGAAACTTACTCGATAGCAAAGCACTTCCGCTCGAAAGTGCTTTACGCTCTTTCCGGCCACGGCGCGTAAGAGCGTGCGACGAAGAGAGATAAATGGATAGATAGATAGATAGATATAAAGAGAAAGAGAGAGAGAGAGAGAAAGAGAGAGAGAGGGAGAGAGAAGACGTGTAGACGTCTCGTCGTATTTACGAAGTGTTCGCGATGCCGTTCAAAATACGTCTTGTAGCTTATTCACTTTAGAAAGTCTATGTAAATGAGGTAGTAGTCGCGATTTCATTCGGATATCATCTTGTGCCGACGATAGATGACAAGTAAAGTTGTTCCTTTTCGAAATCTCTCAACGCTCGACTAACTCTTTCGGCGTAAATTCGTGCTTATTCCTTTCCACGCTGCTCGATATTCATGAGCTGCTTTATAATCCTTGCAAATTATTCCATAATTCATTCAAATATTATTCGCGCCGTGATATCTTGAGATATTTCAAAGAGTCATTCAAATATTAACTATGTCAAATCGAAAATCAAATATTTTGCAAAAATTCTTATGTAATTTACGTTGAATAATAATTTATGATTACTATCATATAGATAAAAAGCTTTAAAAATCGTAATTGGATAAGAGAGAGAAAGAGAGAAAACAATAATGGATCACTTACTTTTTTACGATCGATGAGAGACGATATAAAAGTACACGATACACACACATACATACACATATGTATATATACCTACTATTTCGAATTCGTGTTTTCTTCTGAACTCGAAACTTATTATCTTCCGAAAACCATTAGTCCTTTTCTCATCAATGAAACGACCCTCTGTTTTACGCAGTCGCTACCCTTTTCATTCGCGTATACTTACCAACACGATCTATGGAAAAAGGTACCACGCATAAAGAGAACAATTTATCGCACGCAAAGAGAATAGGTAAAGAAAAGGGAACTTTCCCTTTTGTTAGGTTAAAAGACAGGCATATTTGGTAAACGTTGCTTCCGTGTTGATTTCTTTTCTCTCTTTTTTTTTTTCTTATTATGTTTCTGTGCGTGTCTCTCTCTCTCTCTCTCTCTCTCTTTTCCTCTCTCTATCTCTCTTTATTTCTTTCTTTTGTGATCCAATAACTTTCTATCTCTTTTCAACGTTTTATCCACGTAGATCAATAGAAAGTTGGTTACATGTCCATCGTAATCAGTCCTTCATCATTGTCAACGTATTCGAGTCCGATCAAAGGACCAGCAACGTTTCTTATTGAAATTCACACGAACGAGATAATCTCTATCTCTCCGTTTTAGCTTTTTTGCAACATCCTTTCTCGGCACCCTTAGAAAATCTTTCTTCCGACGCATTTAGATATTGTTCTGGTTGATGAATGCATCTTTGTCAGAAATAAAACGGCATATTCTCTTTTGTTACATTTTTTAGATTTTAAATCGTATTATAATTGCGATCGACAATACTTTTCTATGATGTTTATTTGAAAAAGTATCATTCATTTGAATTATTTATGAAGTTTTTAGAAATTAAATAAATTATCATTCGCAAATTGTGTGATCTTGAAATAATCAATACGTTTTTTTTCTTTTTCATTCGCTCTCATGTCATGCCTTTATACACGTTTTTGTTTGAAAAAAAAAGAAACAGAAAAGAAAAAAGAAGTTAACACAAAATATAGCAAGGCTCAATTATCTCCGTAATTCTTTTGTATTGTTCTTCCTATTCTTTCTCTTTCTCTTTTTTTTTGTTTTTTCTTTTTCTTTATTTTATTTTAAATACCATGATCTATTAAATCTACCATCATTAGTTAATTTGTCTTTGGCACGTCTCGGTTGTGATAGATTGCATATGCAGACTGATTAGATATGCATACAACATTGGCTGAGTTTAAACGTTTACTCACTGAAAGAACGTAAAGTATTCATAGAATTCATAGTTGTTCCATCTTTTGCGGAATCCACGTTGAGGGAAGAAAATGAAGAAAATTAAAGAGAAGGTAGGTATGCAAGACTTGAAACGTTCATACTCGGCGCTTTTCGCATTCGCAAGTGTTTTCCCCTGTTACTAGTTGGGAATATCGTAGCCAACAGCTAGACGTTCCTCGTACCATTCAGGATGCAAAAGTTAGCGCATGCTCTCGGGGACAGGTGGTTGGATCTTTCACTATAATTTTTCGCTCTTTAAAAATGTGCGTGTTTGCTTATTTTTTTCTTTCTCTCTTTCTCTCTCTCTTTGTCTCTCTGTCTCTCTCTTTCTTTCTCTCTTCATTTCTTTCTCTTGCTTTACTCTTTTCGCACACGTTGCTAAATAAGGTCATGTTTTCTGCTTCCTATCACGTTTCTTTCACTCTCTCTCTCTCTCTCTCTCTCTCTCTCTCTCTCTTTCTCTCTCTCTTTCTTTCTTGCTGTTTCTCGCACGTTTTATACAAGCGTCCTTAATACCAACTCGCCTATTGCTACCGCCTAATTAGAAGCGAAGTTTTACTTCGTACTCTCTCACTCGCCTGCCCGCTCGCTTGGTCATAGAAAAAAGATGGAAAAAATGCAAAGAAAGCATGGAAATGAGAGAAAAACTGAGAAGAGTAGAGGGAGAGAGAGAGAGAAAGGGGACGGAAGAGAGAGAAGGAGAGAGAAAGAGAGAGAAGGAAGAAAGGAGGAGACGACGGTGAAGCTTAAAGGGATCATAAATTACGAAAACGTGTTTCACGGTGCCGCAAACGTCGACGCTGACTTGTCGTCCTGTTTACGGCAATAATATAGGTTTAATTGCAACGTCAGCGTCGCCAGCAACCGTACCTTTCTACCATTGGAATAATAATTACTTCATGTAGCTATGTTACGCGTATTTGCGTATTTCTCAAACGTGAAGAAGAGAGAGAGAGAGAGAGAGAGAGAGGAAGAGAGAGAGAGAGATAGGAAGGAGAGTGAAAGGAAAACTAGGGTTGAATCATCGACCGTTAAATCCTTCGAACCCCCTCGAATTCAAGTTAAAATTTGTCTGATACGAGGGTGTTCGATTAACCTGCCATGTGCGGAAAAGATTATCGAATGATATCATGGAAAATGGTTAAGGATCGTATCACGTTTTATTCCTTTGTATTTTTTTTCTTTCTTTCTTTCTTTCTTTTTTCATTTTTTTGTGTTTTGTTTTCAGTTTTGTTTCTTCTTCTTCTGCTTCTTTTGTTAATTTTTTTATCAGTTCACCACGGTCGCTAACACGTGAGGTCGAATCCTTTCTCGGTATAAGCGTGGGAAACGTGGTCTGTGAAAATCCAATGAAAAGAAGAAAGAAAAAAAGGACAGTTTTGGAATGAACGAAGAGAGTGTCGATAGCGATGGTGATGGTGGCGATAGTGGTGGTGGTTTTTTTCATGGTGCGGGAATGACAGAGATGGAGATAGAAACGGATCGATAAAAAAATGTGAAACGTGCCAGGAGTTCTGAAATCAAGTGGTCGAAATTAGAAATGAATTGGATAATTGAGGATAATGATCAATTTTTCTCTTTTTTTTTTTCTTATTTCACTTTTTTCCCTTTTCGCTAGAGAACGTATAGAACATTTATAAAAATTGCAACGTAGAGAATACTTCTGTGATGTGAAATAAATTCTACATCTATTTTAAATCCAATCGAAGATTATTTTCGATTGTACGTAACATATATATACATCATCGAAAATAGATAAGTTGGAGCTCGTAATTTTATTATTATTATTATTATTATTTTTATTATTATTATTATTATTATTATTATTATTATTATTATAATTATTATAATTATTATTATTATTATTATTATTATTATTATTATTATTATTATTATTATTATTATTATTATTATTATTATTATTATTATTATAATTATTATTATTATTATTTTTATTATTATTATTATAATTATTATTATTATTATTATTATTATTATTATAATTATTATTATTATTATTATTATTATTATTATTATTATTATAATTATTATTATTATTATAATTATTATTATTATTATAATTATTATAATTATAATTATTATTATTATTATTATTATTATTATTATTATTATTATTATTATTATTATTATTATTATTACTGAAATTGATCACATAATTTTCTTCTTGGAACGTTTACGACTTACGAGAGGCTCGCGAAAAGAACGAATGGCAAATACTTAAGTAATACGAGAGAAGATAAGAAAAGATGGGGTGACTCCAAGCATAATTCTCTTCTGTTCCTTACACAAAGAGAGAGGGAGAGAGAGAGAGAGAGGGAGAATGTGTATATGTGTATAAGAAAAAGTAATAGAGAAGGGGAAAAGGGTAAAGGCAAAAGAAGAGGGGAATGAGGGCCGAATTTGTCAGAACTCGATTCGATGGCAGGTAGGGTTCGCGAAGGGATGAATTTGGCGAAGCGAGAGGGTACTTGTAAACATAGAAGGGATTCTTTTTCATGGTAGGGTCGAATCGATCGTTCGAAAACAAACCAAGCGCGTCGAATCCGTCGCGCTTTTCGGTTTCCTCTCCTCATTGCTTTTAACGAATAGCCAACAGCCCAATAACTTTTTCTCTCTTTCTCTCTTTCTCTTTTTCTTTCCTTCTCTTATTTTCTTTTCTCCGAGAAACGTCGCCCGACAACAGGTGCTCCGATTTTCTTTACTTTCTTTTTCTTAAGAGGACGTAAGGGGAGCAGAAAGTGGAAGAAGAAAAAGAAGAAGTAGTAGAAGTAGTAGAAGTAGAAGAAGAAGAAAACTATCGGTCGAAAGTTATTCTACATTGGCTAAGGATAAAGTACCACACATACGTTGTGTGCTTTTTATGGATCTTATGGGTGTATATGTGTGTATGTGCACGGTAGAAAGCGTGAAACGGAGAATAAAAGTCTTGATATCGTTCCGCGAGGTATGTTTTAAAAGACAGAAATAAAGTGAAACGAAGCAAGGACTTAATACTACCGAAAAACGGAAGTGGAAAAGTTCCTTTGTCCGAAGAACCGACATTTCGAGACTCTCTGGATTACAGAATTATCGAGAAATTAATGGTAGGAGAGAGAGAGAGAGAGTGAAAGAGAGATAAAAGGAAAAAAGAGAAAAATTAAACAAAAGATAAACCCTTAAACGTGATCGAATTTTCAAAAACATTATCGTCTTATGAAACCTTTCAATATTCTCTTTTCCTCGATTCTTCGATCGAGTAATTTCGATAAATAGTTCATTCGCGATTTTAAAATTGAATTCGATTGAAATTATTAATACTATTATTAATAAAATTATGTGTGAATTATATTCCACAATTTCTTCTATCACGTTTTGAAATTTGTTTATAAAAGTACATTGTTACGATTAAAAGATAAAAACGTTATCGAACGATGTATAGATTCGTTTAATTCTTATTATAATCTTAAAATCGTCCTCTTCTTTACTCTTTCTCTTTTTATCTCTCTCTCTCTCTCTCTCTCTCTCTCTCTCTCTCTCTCTCTTTCTTTCTCCCCCTCTCTTTTTCTCCATTTTTCTCTATTTCTGTATTTTACCGTTCAATTCTCTCGATCGACGAATATCGAGAGATTGTGCCTATCCCGTGACTCTGTAACGTTATCGTTATCGTGCCGCCATTATTCTCCTGGCGCGTCGGTCCGTGACGATTTGCGCCCCGCCATTTATTGGATCGTTATTCGCGCGAGATTACAATCCCCGTTGGTCGAGAGACGAAGATTTCGGCTAGGTGCCTCTAGGCAGTCAGGCACGCCCGGATGTCACCATTTGTTCGAGCCGTCATTTTTCAGGACATACTATTTCTGGAATTTATTCTTCATCGGTGACGAGAAGCCGAGAGAGCAAGATGAAAAGAGAGAGAGTGCTAGCAACCGCATTTCGTTCAGTCTCTCTCTCTCTCTCTCTCTCTATCTTTCTCTCCCGCTCTTTCTCTTGCTCTTTCTCTCCCTTTTCATCCTTTTTTATTTTTAAGTATGCCCATGCTCGATTTACTTCATATCGAATATGAAAATTTCATTCTCGAAATTTTTTTCATAACTGAAGAACGAAATTAAAAATAAGATCAAACCTATAACTTATAATTAATGGAGAACAGATAAGACATGTGCCAATTTCATTTTTCAAGAGGAGTAACTTTAAAGTTTAAAAGGGATTCGTCCTAACGTCGATCACGAAATAGGACGATTCAAAATTGGAAGTAAAATTTCTTTACGTATACAAATACCTACGAGTACTTACACACTAATGCCATACTTTCTTACGTAAATACTATATATAAATACATACATACATACATACATACATACATACATACATACATACATACATACATATATACATACATATATACAGATGGATCGCTTTCCTTCGGAATATTTATCGTTCCATTAAAGTGATCGGCTGACACCGGCAGATAAAGTGGATTTTTACGGGCGCAAAGGGAAAAGGAAGAGAAGAAGGAGAACAAGAAAAAGTAGTGATGGTCCTTGGCGTCAATTTGACACCGGACCTACATAAGAATGGGAATACCTAAAGCGGATATTTAGTTTGGCCTATAGCAAAGTAACTATTCGCATTCTATTCGAAGAGAAACGTAGAATAATTTTGGTCAGGAGAACGGACACAATGCTCGATCGTAGGCACTTAACCGTGAAATTCAATCGAACGGTTAAATTCGTGGAAGACAAGCTTGGACGATACCACCTCGCAAATGGAGAAACTCGTTCGACAGAATTTCACAAGGAGTGAGGAAGTGAGGGGGTTAGGAAGAAGGAAAAGGAGGGAGTTAGAGGGAAAGACCTTCCCACGATGAAATTCAAAGTCATCTACGTTTTCGGTTAATTAACGTTAAGTTGTAACTTCCTTACTTCCTTCCTTCTTCACAGCGCTAAATACCTCCCTAGGACCACATCAATTGCGGTTTAGTCGTGAATGAGAGACTCCATACCGTACTCGTTGTTAATTAAAGTTCACCCAAATCGATCTTCTCTCATTTTCTACGTTAACCTTTGATGTATCTCATTTTGCTGACTGAGACAACTCTAACGAATTCAAATTAATTTCATAAACCTAACGTTATATATGATTCCCCAATATTTATTATCGTTGAAACGAAAAAAGTATCTATCCCCATCACCACCTCCTGTATCCCCATATTGTAATAATAAAAAAAAAACGATTTATTTCTAATGGTTTCTACCAGATTTTAAATATTGATCAAGTTTTCTATAATAAATGTTAAATAGAAACGTACTATTTCAATTCATTTGCGTGACTACATATAATAATCAAAACACGAAACGATAAAGTTTCGATAGGAAGGGTTGGTTGGTTATGTGTGTGTGTGTGTGTATGTATGTATGTGGAAAGGGAAGGGAAGAAAAGGAAAGAGAAGCGATGTAAAAACCGTAAAGGTGATTAATTCGAAAAGGGAAAAAGATCTAAAGAAAATTGAATACTTTCTTCCTCATTAATCCGAACGAATAGTGTCCGATATTTGTCATTGGTTGTGGTTAGAAAAACGTCGATGTTTCTAAGGGTGCATAAAACATGCATAAAGCGAGTAATTATTCTTCAAGGCGAGAGAAACGTAACGTAGATAACGCCTCGGTCTTATTGGTACGTGTGTTTCCTTTTGTATATCGCACTCGACATGTAACTATATATATATATATATATAAATATATATACATACTATATATATTGTATATATATTGTTCTATACATATAGTATATACACCATGAAGATAGAATTGTGCGTGTTTCGAGTACGTCGCGCTCATAGAATAATGCGCATATTAATGCTGTAGAGTATAAATTAGTTTGGAGATTTGGCTAGACGAGCTGAGAGTACGTACGGCAGGAAAGCATTTCTCTCTCTCTTTCTCTCTCTCTCTCTCTCTCTGTCTCTCTCTCTCTCTCTCTCTCTCTCTCTCTCTCTCTCTCTCTCTATACTACTACACTACTATATATCGTACATATGTAGTTATAGATACTATATATACATTTTCGTATGTACGTATCAGTTGACTAACACGTACTAATACCAATATAACGATACAAGTATACGAGAGCCATATGCGTATTTATAAACGTGACAAGTAGGACAATGAAACCTACACGTTCTACATGTTTCCTGGCAACCTCTGCTCTTGATTTATCTGATGCTGCTATGCCACTACCTTACTCGAAGAGTCTCACAAATGCGTTCGAAAGCTCTCTCTCTCTCTCTCTCTCTCTCTCTCTCTCTCTCTCTCTGTCTCTATCTATCTCTCTATATATATCTCTATCTCTCTCTCTTTTTCTCTCTTTTTTCTCTCTGTCTCTATTTCTCTCTCTCTCTCTCTCTCTCTCTCTCTCTCTCTCTCTCTCTCTCTCTCTCTCTCTCTCTGTCCCTTTCGTTTTCACCTTCTCTTTGCGTTTATTACTTAAAGCGGAATTGTTCTCGACAAAGTTAGATTATCGTGGTATGTATTTTCGGTAGTGAAATACTGAATCACGGCAAAGAATGATTGCTATCGAGAACAAGGCTCGACATTTTTCACATTTATTGAGAATATGGAAATAAAATGATTACATGATTTATTACGTAGTTATACACTAATTGTTTCCAATGAATTTTGTTTTTTGTTTTTTTTTTTTTAATTTTATATGGACATGTATATTCTCGAGATCAAATAAATATTCGATCATTCGAAATATACATACGTATGTTCGATTTCAATTTTTAACGAAATTTCCAAGATAATAATAATATTTTTATGTATTCTCAACTATATTCGACAAATGTATATAACGTTTTTTTTTTCAACGATCTATGATATTTGCAAAATATATAAAAAAGAAAAAAAAAATAAATATCGCCAAAAAGAAAATCGTATTTCGATAAAAAGAAAATAAATCTCTAAGCTTCTCGAATAGATCAATACTTGATGTAACGAAGAAAAATATTTCTTCTGTTTTGTTTCTTTTTTTATTGATAGAAAATAAAAGAAGAATATTGAAAAAGAAACAAGAAGGGATTATATATATTTTTTTGTCTTCTTAATAGGCGAATAATAATTTATTTATAATTAATAAAATATATATAATTAATAAAAATTTATAGATTAGGAGTATGATGAAGGAAATTGAAAGAAAGATAAATAGACAGAGAGAGAAAAACAGAAAGAAAGAGAGAGAGAGACAAATAACTTTAATTATACTTGTCGAAGCAATGCAAAATGACAAGTCGTCTCACCTACTTTATATTCGGTTCTCAAAGATTATTTTTATCGATTATCCTGATTTCAAAGTAGAGAACTCTTTCTCAAGATTTACGTCGTTTTCTTCGTAAACAAAGTGAATTGCCGTCATCTTTGTTTTCAAATAATTTCCATAATAGATCCATGCGTATGGAAATTGGATTAGAGAAGCGAGAGATTGAAGTTATTAGGTAACAACGTCGAAAGTGGCCGAGTTAGTGATTCTACCGCGTTCGAACAAGCCAATGAAATTATGATTGCATTCGATGGTCAGGATAACGAGTCGGTAAATAGACGAGCGTTAACTGACTAACTAAGTCATTTAAAATGAAGGAAATTAGCGTGCAACAAAGTGGCGATGCAGATAGAGGCTTAAGTACGTACGTATCTATATATTTACGTATCTATGTATATATGAATGTATATATGTACTACGTAGTTAAAAGAACGTATCTGTCACGCGAACTATCTGCAGTATTTGACGAATCATAGTTCTACAATAATAATAAATTGTAAAATGTCGAGCTTTCAACGTTATGATAATTAATTAATGAACGATATTAATTAATGATCGAATTAACTTTCTTTTTTTTTTCATCCTTTTTTTCTTTTCTTTCGTCTCTTTTTTTTTCTTTTTCACCTTCTTCATCTTCTTCTTTTTTTCTTTGTTTCTAACTCTTTCTATAGATCTTTAATGAATTATGGATAAGACGGATCAAAACGTCGCGCTAGAAAACAACTCCAGCTGTTTAGGACAATATAGAAATTCCATCGTAACTATGCCGGTAACTCGGCGTAATTATTTGCGGAACATTAATGGTCTGCATCATTAATAATTTCGTCGTTTCACGTCGATGCTAGGTTAAGCATTAATAATGCTATTTGGCTAATCAACTATACCACGGAGAAATACTCGCATGAGCGTTTATAGATCGCGTGCCGGACCGAATTAACTGAATAATTAATCGAATATTGAAGAACCTATCGGCTTTCCGAGCAGAATAAACGATGAGACATAAAGCGTTACGTTGAAAACTATTTCAATCACGTGCTTTGGACAATGTAAATCTTTGTAACGCTAGAGTATGAATCTCTGCATATGCTTCTTGCTTTCATACATTCGAAATTTTAATTTAGGGTATCTTTCCTTTTTTATTTCTTTTTTTGTTTTCGTTTTTCTCTTCTTTTTTTTTTTCAATGATCGTAACTCCAGCGAATAATTTCCGTCGTTACAACGAGAGATGCTTTTCGTTCCACGATTTCACGATTTATTGGCAAACGTTATTATGCAATCGCTTTCAGTGGATGGAGAAACAAAATGGAAGTGGAGTTTTCGAACGGTCGAACAGATATACACAAAACGTGTGTATTATATATATATATATATATATATATATATATATATATATATATATAAATAATATTAATCGAATAATGCACTGGTAACGCAAGATTACCCTTTCAATAGCTTTCCTAGATGATACTAATGGACTCTGGACGGTCCAAAGCTTTATAGAAGCTATTTTGCGTTAATGATAAACGTAGGTTAGATAAGTATTGATTTTCCATTGTTGTATATGTCTGCATGGCTTGTGTATAAGCTTCGTGGTTTCGTGCTTTCCTCTCGTTTTGCTCATTCTAATAATTTTGTTATAAAATAGAGAAAGAAAGAGAGAGAAAAAGAAAGAGAAAGATAGAGAGAAAGAGATATAAAATAGAGAAAGAAAGAGAGAGAGAGAAGTTTTCTTATCATCGTTCATATAACATCGCCAGTTACGTACATTTACATAAATGTTGAAATCAAGTTCTCCATGAATTTGGAATTATTTGTCCAACAAAAAGAACTTTGTTATCCACTACCTACCGATAAATAACAAAAGAAAAAAAATTAGTAATAATAATAATAATAATAATAATAATAATAATAATAATAATAATAATAATAATAATAATAATAATAATAATAAATAAAATAAATGCGTGCATCGAGCAGAGAGCAAATATCGAATGAAATAATTAAAATTAACGAGCTAATTTTTACGGGACGTATATGGATAAATTCAGATTTATTTAAATTCAAACGATTAAATGAACGAGAAGCCGCGTGTCGATCTGATTCACTACTAATTAAGAATTGTCAATTTCCAATTCAGAATCGTTTTAACTCGATCTAATAAGATTAAAAAAATGAAAGAAAAAAAAGAGAAAAAGAATCTTTTTATTACATAGATAGGAGATATTCTTCTAAATTATTTTTTTTTTATTTTTTTTTTTGTTCTATTTCTTGACGAAATAGGATACATCGATTTGAAACTTTATCGATTGGTTAATAAAGGTAGAGTCGAAATTAGAAGTTTTAATAAACACGTTATCAACGGATACGCCATAATTGATATTCGCTCTCTACACGTCCGCGAAACTAATTACACTTCCATCACCTGTCGATATTGATTCGCCATAACCTATCGATAGATAGAACTCTTATGTATATATTATATATATGCATATATATATATATATATATATATATATATATACACATACATACATACATTTTAATACCTGCATCAAAAACCACAGAGAGAGAGAGAGAGAGAGAGAGAGAGAGAAAGAGAGAGAGACGAAAGATACTATCTATATATTTTTCGTTTTCCTAAATAAAACATTTCGCAATATATAAAATCACGGCGTAATATCAATAGGAAAAAATAAAATGTAGATTCATATGTATGCACGTATAAATATATATATATATATATATATATATATATATATATATATGTACAATATATATATATTTATTTTCAATGCTGATACATACCTACTATTTTAATATATTTTATTCTTATTTTTTATTTTATACTATCCCATTTTTGCACTCATCTTACGTATAATTTTAGTATTAGCACATTGCATTATGTCACAACGACAAGCCTTCAAAGTCAAACTTGCTGTCAATCGATAAGCAAAGATGATCCTTCCATCGGATCATCTATAAAATTACGTGTTGTCCAGAACAAACGGGTGTAGGGAAGCCGTCAATTCGCATCGGCCAAATCAGGTTAACGACAATCACTTTCAATCACACGATCTGTCTTCGTTCGCTAGTGTAGTGTGACGACGGAGATAATGCAATAGAGCGAGCATTTTGAATGAGAACGTTAGGTGCGTCCACGATAATTTGTACTATGCTTCCATAGGATCGGGAGACAGGATGAACGATAGACAGAGAAAGAGAGAGAGAGAGAGAGAGAGAGAGAGAGAGAGAGAAAGAGAAAGAGTGAGAGAAAGAAACAGGGACAGGGACAGAGACAGAGACAGAGACAGACAGACAAACAGACAGACAGAGAAGAGAAAGAGAAGCAGAAGATGTCTGTAGATGGATGGGTATACTTCCCTCGATGGCATTGTTATCTCGAAAGATAAACACTCCCTACTGAATTCCATTTCGGATTGTAATTGCTATTCCTGTTTATTCTTGCACTAAATGTTACCTCTGTCTGTCTGTTTATCTATCTATCTTTCTCTCTCTCTTTCTCTGTCTCTCTCTCTCTCTCTCTCTCTCTCTCTCTCTCTCTCTCTACCTCTTTCTTTCTATTTTTCTCTCTGTTTCTCTTTTTCTAGAACAGTTTCGCGAACAGATAGATTTTTAACTATATTTATATTCTACTTTCAAGTACATTATTCGATATAGGCGTCTCATCTTTGACACTTACATACATTACATACATTCATCTTTCGATTCTTTCACGAAACTTTTTCAACAGTTGATATTTCAATGATATTCTCGAAGATCAGGTATCAATTGAAATCATTTTGCAATTATAGATGCATATTATTGCGTACATAATATTCATTATATAGTGATATATATATATATATATTTTTTTTTTGCCTTTGGCATTCCATTTTCAATCTCGTGGATCAACATTTTTCTTCGTGCGAAGCCCTTATCCTTCGAAAATTTGTATAATAAAAAATGTAGGTAAACTCTTAATCAAGGAAGAAGAGTATAATTAATTAACATTTTGCAAGAAATGAGAAGAAGAAGAAGCACTGAAATATCTGGAAGAAAAAAAAAAGAAGAAATGAGAGAAAATAAATGCTGATAAATTGAATAAAATAGAAATATGATAGTTTTCAATTAAGCATCGAGAGATAGAAAACGAAAAAGTTCGACGAGGGAATCACTAGGAATTAAATCACAATTAGTTCGTTTTGGAATTCGAACAATTCAAAGTCTAGTACAAATAATAAAAAAAGAGAGAAAAAGAGATAGAGAGAGAGAAAGAGAGAGAGAGAGAGAGAGAGAGAGAGAGAAAGAAAGAGAGAGAGAGAGAACAAAGAAAGACTTGCAGCATGAGTAGAACAAAAAAGTGAAAGGTTTTTTAAATAATCGATAAAAAATGAAAACCACCCAATCGTTTCCTCTTAACCGATGCTTGATTTAACCTAAAATATTCAGACGTCCTCGTCAACGACATTGTCGGCTTGGCTCGATCAACTTGGCAGTCCGAACAGCGAGATAATCGGGTGAGAGAATCGTTTTTAACAAGAGAAAAAAAGAACAAAAAAAAACAATTGGGGAAAAAGAAAAAAAAATAAAGGAAAAAAAGAAAAGAAAAATCAATATCGGTTTTCTCATCGATTAAAGGTATTCGACGTTTTTCGTTTGAATTATAATTATCATTCTGGAACTTGTATTTATTAAATTAACTCAGAAAATAAGATTTAATGAGGAATGAGTTTATTGTATACTTCGATATTGCCAACTAATTTCAACGTCGAGATTGCTGAAAGTAAAGATGAGAGAAAATATTTATATGAAGAAAATCGAGGCTATTCTGGGAAGATTTGATGAACTTATACTAATAATATTTCACGATTAATCATTAATATTATGATCTAATAATCGGCAAAAATACATTGAAGGGCACGTAAGTGCACGTCGACGTTTTACGACGAGCTATGTAATAAAGACATTCCTTTGAATGGCAGGAATGTGGATATGAATGTCATGCCGACATTTAAATTGGCGTCCTTCATTTTGTATTATGAATTCTTAGAAAGTCGGGAAAAAAAAAGAGATATTTATTCATCCCATTTCGTTCAATCAATTTGTCTTACATTATAATCAATAAATGAACAAATTATAAATTTTATTCTGTGACAAAACGATAATGATAACACCTTTCAAAATTCATTTTATTAACGATGTTTAATAAAACGTAATAATGGAGCAAAAGGAAACGATAAAATGATTGTAACATCCTAATAAAGAGAGATGACGTTAAAAAAGATACGTAACATCGGCGACTAATGTAGCAAATAGATAGGTATGTTTAAAACAGTGCTCGTGTTAATTTAATATTCAGCATTTACGTAGTTGCGTTTGATTACCGTTGCATTTATGTAATACTCTGTATATTATAATCTCGTGTTCACATATGAATCGGTATTATTATTTAATAGATAATTAATTTACCATGAACGATCACTCGTTATTTATAATATGTATGTATGTATGTATGTATGTATGTGTGTGTGTGTGTGTGTGTGTGTGTGTGTGTGTGTGTGTTATGAAGTCTTGCAAAGAGAGATTCGCGAATTACATTCTCATAAAATTTTGTAAAACTTTAATAAACATCGAAGAACGATATATGCATGATTTTATATGTGCATGTGTGTGTGTGTATATGTGTATACAGTAACATGGTTTTAAAAAAACAAACTCTTTTTTTTTTCCTTTTCATTTTTCCTGTGCGTTTCAGTGTATCAAAGAGATATTAAATCTATATTTTCTATGAATTGCGAATGATTTTTTTTTTTTTATAGCGATCGGACTTGGCAAAATAATTATTTTTTTCATAGTCTAAAAGCAATCGTTATTGCTGACATATTAATTAGAATGAAACTTTCCGTTTTCCTAGAAATGAGTGTACGTGAAGATAACAAATAAAGAGAAAGAGAGAGGGAGAGAGAGAGAGAGTGAGAGAGAGAGAGAGAGAAAGAGAGAAAGAAAGAGAGAAAGGAAGAGAGAAAGAGATATTCAATAAATATATATATATATATATATATATATATATATATACACATATGCATATATATCGAATGCGGCATGCGTGCATTAAACTGGAAACAAAATCGTTCTCGTCGGAGAACGTCAGCAAAAATTTTCCGTCGTTCCAAAGTCGTCGACGATTTTTGGCTTTTATGCATTCCACCGACGGCATCGACACGGCAATAGACGAATTACGCCATTTGATAAAAATCACCCTAGGCTAGTACGCATCTCCCACCACATTCGTTTTCCATTCCCTAGCGATAACCATCCCACGTTCTCTCGCATTTCTCGATAATTCATCGATTAATGTCGCATACGGAATACGAATCAACGAGAAAAAATTAGAATTTCACGACGATCCTCGAGTTAGTAATGTCGAGAGAGTGTAGTTTTAGTAGAAGGACGTAAAAAAAGAAAAGAAAAAAGAAAAAAGAAAGGAGACAAAAGTAAAAGTAAAAAAAGAAAATAAAATAAATAAAATAATTCGGATATCGATCCATCCCTACATTTCTGTTCCCTGTAAAGAATAGAAAGAAGAAACGAAAAAATAAAGAAAGAATGAAAAGAAAAAAATATTGATCATTCTCCCATGTCCAAGGACGTATCTCGAGGAACGTAATCGTGCGAATTTTGTCGTACGAAAGGACTCGATCAACAACGACTAAGACGACGGAGGTTCGTCCGTGAAAATGAGGGAGGGTTAACAGCGTGTAAACTCCGTTGAGACGAGAATGGGAAGGTGGAAGGAGGGAGGGAGAGAGAGACGAAGGAGGAAGGGAGGGACGAGGGAGGAAGAAAATTTCGTTAAGCATCGGAGCGTTAAGGAACGATTGTCGTTAAGTTTAGTGGCACGTTCTCGTAACGCTCGAAGGAGATCGTGGGAGGTAGGGAAGGGGGATGAAAAAGGGAGGAAGAGGAGAAGAAGAGGAGGAGGAGGAGGAAGGTGTGTTTCCGAACAGAGTTTGCGTCTCGTCTATAAGTGTCCACGGTACTGCACGGATACGGTCAATGACTACTTTACGTTTCCAAGAGGACTAAGCGTTTATCGAGCGACACTGGGGAGAGCACATACACTCTAAGCGATATCGATACTGTACTCTCAACATGAAAAAGAAGAAAAATGAGGAAGAGAGGAGGGAGGAGGAGGAGAAATAAGCTTTTCTTCGGAGAGTAGTTTTCACCGTACGCTCGTGGTAAATCTATAAATTCGTATGATAAAAGAATGATGCGATAAAGTGTTCGAAAAACGTTCGCACCATACATTTTGCAGCTCTTTCCTCTGCTTTCTTTTTTCTTTTTTTTTTTTGTTTTTTTGTTGTTTTCTTTCACCATGAAGATTCAATATTTGAAAAATGTAAGTGAAAGCTCGCTTCCTTATTTTTTCCTACTTTCTTCTTCCTAATTTCACATACAAATGCTTTTACTTTTACAAACGTTTATTCCTATTTGTATTTTTTTTATTTTCATATCAATAATTATTTCCTATGTATTCGAGTTCATTATTACAGGATACTTCTTACACAAACGAATAATACGACATATATACGTATGTTAAAACATTCCCTTTCACTACATAGAAATATTTCGTTTCATTCTATGATATGCAACATCGTTGGAAAACAAGAATATAATAATCTCGGAATTGCTTTTGATCTGTATTTTTCTACAAGCGATATATATACATATCAGCATGAAATTAATATGGACGTAAACGGATCGTAAAAGGATAAAGAATGAAAATACGGAATGAAAAAGTTACAATAGGATTTATAATTTTCACGTTCAAACGAACGCTTATATTTTTCTCTAACAAAAGATTAGTTATACTGTGTATATATATATATATATATATATATATATATATATATATATATATACATACATACATATATATTGTTAACATTGATCGAAGCAGGCATATATTTACGTATTTATGTACGTAATATATGTTCATTCTCAAAATTCATAATATGATATATCGTCAATTTTGCATAACAAATAAGATAACAATTCATTGCATGTATAAACTAAGTCGTAATGCTTCTAAACACCAATTCGCTAAATAAATGTCACATCAATTCGCTTAATCTTCGACAAAAAAAATCTAAGAGATATCGTACGTGCAGTCGTCTCGTATTCCTGTAAAACGTAAATTTTATAATTCCTCACGATTTTTCTATCGCTACCCAAACAAATCGATATTTGACCGATTGATCGAATATAGTTACGTATCACGTATACGTACATATATCGATGGCATGCGACGTGCGCTATCGTCGAGCGATAACGAAAAATTTCACCTACGAAAAGCATTACCCTTTTTTCATGTTCGTATTTCGCTTAGCTGCTAGATATTTTTCGACGGTAAAACAAAAGAGTGAGAGAGAGGAAGAGAGAGAGAGAGAGAGAGAGAGAGAGAGAGAGAGAGAGAGAGAGAGAGTGGAAGAGAGAAGGAGAGAGAAAGAGAGAAAGAGAGAAATGGAGAGAAAAGATATCGTTTCGAACGTACACAATGCGAATTACGAGGAACGGTTTCAGACCGTTTCTTTTTTTTTTTTTTTTTTTTTTTTTTTTTTTTTTTTTTTTTTTTTTTTTTTTGTTGGTTTTAGTCGACCAGAAATACCAAAAATTGCTCACGGTGTTGCTCTCTTTACGACAAGAGCCGTGAGTTTCCCGCCAGGCCGCGGTTGCATTATGCGACGATTCTACGATAGCTTACATCAGGACAGTAAAAGAGATAGAAAGATTTAAAAAAATATATATATATATACATATATATAGAGAGAGAAAAAGAGAGAGAGTGAGGGAGAAAAAAGAAAAGAGGGGAAAAAATGAAAGAGAGAGGAAACTACTAAATAGAGGAAGAGAAAAATATTTGATGCATTCGAGTTTCGCTTGGCGTGATACGCGCTATTCATAGAATGGAATGTCGAGCGTGTAAACGCGAACGTTCCATGATCTCCCTCTATATGACGGGCTATAACACTTTTCATGTTGACCATATATACGACAAATAGCAAGGCTCCCTCTCTATCTCATTTTGTCTTTTGTCAATTTTTCTGTCATTTTAGTTGTTTAAATTTTTCTTGAATGTGATAAAAAATAAAAATAAAATAAAATCGAAAGAAAAGGAAAAACAATAGGATAAAGAGAGAGAGAGAGAGAGAGAGAGAGAGAGAGATTTTATGAAAAACATTTTATTTGCGAATCGTCAATCGTTTTAGCTTTCCTCATGTTTATCAATAAAATTCTCGATACTCGAAACGTTTTTTACGCTTTGACAGATTAATTTCGAATTTTCGGTTCATTTGTCTGTTCAATGTCTTTTGGGATTTTCGTCGAATTAAAATGGTGAAATTTAAGATAAATAGAAACAATCTCTTTTTTTTTGTTTCAAAAAAAATTAGTGAAAATTAGATGAATACAAAATTTTATACAAAATTTGACATGAGCTGATCATTATAAAAATGTTCAAAAAAATAATCATAAATCATTTGAGATAATTGAAAATTTTTTTTTGTCAGATATTATTTTTAAAATTGTTAAATTATCTAAAAGAATCTCTCTCTCTCTCTTTCTCTCCCTCTTTCTCTCTCTCTCTCTCTTTCTCTCTATTTCTCTTTCTCTCTGTTTCTCCCTCTTTCTGAAAAATAAATATACTTTCTTTTTCTGTTTGTCATTATAGAAAAATAATTGTTAAATAATTCAAAGCTGAAAGATGATAATATAATATCTTAAAACGAAAAATATATGACTTAGAACAATTTCATGATCACCGACAGATATATATATATATATATATATATATATATATATATATATATATATATATATATATATATATATATATATATATACAGGGTGAGTTTAAATTGAAAGATCTTAGATATCTCGAGAACAATGCATTTTTTTAAACAAAAATTGTTTTACTTTCGATATCAAATACAACGGCATTATTTATTTCCAATTGGATAAAAGTTTTCGAGTTTATTTCAAAATTAAATCTATTTTGTTAAATGTGAATCTGTAAATTTTCTAATGACATTTTATTGTATTTTAACGCAAAAAATGAAAAACGAACAACCTTTGTTCGAAACACTTTTTTTGTCCTGCCTATACTTTCCCAAGATATTTAACATTGCAGTATTACTCTTCCATTCCATCGTAGTTTAATAAATTTTAATTATAAATTTTGAAAAATAAAAAAAAATTGTTTTTTCGTTTTTTATAATCACTTTATGATCAACATAAACATTTTCTCGTGAACCGAAGAATTCAACAGATAATATAAGAATTAATATTTCATTGTAAAATATAAAAAATTTTCTACGTATAAGTAGAATGGACTCCTGACTTATATATATATATATATATATATATATATATATATATATATATATATATATATATATTCATTTTAAATAAAGATCAAAGGTAAACTTAAAGGAATCACTGTAGAAAAGTCAAGAACCTTATCTTTTTGGTGGTCCACTCGTCCAATATCACTGTCGGATGTTAAGTGAATTTCTTTTAGAAATGAACCTATCTACGTATTTTCAGTAACATTCGAGACTAGTATTCGAAAATAGAACTCCATTGAGTAAAAAGATGATTTTAAAGAAAACACACGGTATCTTTCGAAGATTTTCATCAAAAGCTTCTTTTAAAAAGTATTTGAACGAGGAAAGTACTATGACGATTCCCTTTCGAAAGCCGATTTATATTGTGATAAGAATTTAGAGTATGTAATATTTTCTATACATATCTATTGTACATACACATCTATGATTTCGTTAAATACGCTAACCTTATAAGAAGTTATCGGAGAGTCAGAAACATACTTTTCTACATTTTTAAAATTTTTCAACATAAATCATAAATTTTCTCCGAACCATCAACGATTTATCATTGTCCAAAAGCGTATTATTAAAACTGTTCACGTATTACTAACCATGCAAAAACGTGGATGTCCTACGTATGTGTATACATAACATATATATATATATATATATATATATATATATATATATATACATATGTATACGCACACAAAACATATACTAACGGCCGCGGTCGCTTGAAAAGTCACGATCGCAAACCGCGAACGTGTGCTTCGCGTTTCAAAGTTCAACGAACGTCAAAGGCATAGATGAGAGTAAACTCACGTAAAACTCTGAGAATTCCGTTCATTTTCATTCTACTCGAAATGTGGATGTTTATGACCACGATTACGTCGACTACATACCTATGTGAGCATGAATTAAATGGATGTCGATCAAGAACAGTTCAATAATATGAAAGATAATCTCGATTATCGAAAATTATCGATCGACAAAAACAAACTTCATTTTGGAAGGATATATTCGATCGATTGAAAATTGAAGAGCGTTTTAATTAAGAAAAAACAAAAAAAGAAAGAAAATAAGTTGTTTGAAACCAACCTCTCTTTTTTTAATCCTCTCCGTCTCTCTCTCTCCCCCTCCCTCCCTTCCTCTCTCTCTCTCTCTCTCTCTCTCTCTCTCTCACATTTTTCAACGGAAATTATCGAAATTAAAAAAGTTCTGAATGGAGTGGTTTTTCTCGCAAAGTGACTGCATTTACAAACCGTACCAAATGTACTCCGATGACAACCAATTCAAAGGATGCTGTGTGCCACCGGGAAAAAATCTTCCTCCGTGCACACCAATCGTAACCGTCGCGACAAAAACGAAATGCGTTGCAGTGCGAATCGTTATTACCCTCTTTCTTTTAATTTTAATAATGGTCATTATCTATCGGATATCAGCACGAAACCTATCACATTTCTCGTTTCAACGAAGGATCCCACGAAATCCACCTTTCAATGATACATTGATTGGTAACTTAAATCAAAGCTCGATTCCAAGCTCGTATCCAATCTCGAAACTTGAACAACCTGACGACGCCGATAAGATACAAGAAACTCACGCTAATCTCGGTAAGCTTTCTTCGAAAAGTTGAGTTCTATTTAATTAATCTCCAAATCTGTTGAGGGGAAAGAAAATTCTTTTTCTTTTTCTCTTTTTTCTTTTATATTTCTTATCCATTTACATATTTCTACAGAGGAAGCTGGAAACGGTGAAGATATGGATCAATAAAGTTTACATAGTTCGTTTTGTGAAATAGTACAAAATAAAAAAAAAAAAGAGAAAAGAAACAAAAAATAAGTAAAAATGTTCTAACGAATATATATATTATTTCTATAAAACTGGTGAGTAATAATTACATTTTAATAAAATCTTAACAAATCGATAAGAGAGGTTTAATATCCGGTTATTTTAACTTTCATTTAGTCTTTCTTCTATCTACACTTTTTTACATTATCTTTGTAAAAATATTGAAAGAGATAGTCGAGTATATTAAGATAACGTACATATACATAGGTGTTACATTACAGTATACAGGTATATACATATATATATGCACGAACGGTAATATCGATACGTTGATATTGGGATTGAAAAATTCTATCTCCGTACGTTCAATACGAGAGCACAGAAAAAGAACGTTTTTTTTCGATGACCTCAAGTTCAAGATTTTTCCTCCTTATTTTTTTTTTCTTTTTTCTTTTTTCTTTACCAAAAACGCTCGTATAAAAAGAAAAAGAAAGTAATATGCATAAGTAAATTACTTATGTAAAATAGTAAATGCAAGTACTGTGCATAGTAAAATGCAAAGCGTTACATTGTACTACATATAAAATTGAAATAAATACATATATCGATATCAATCTGATATATAACGATTATATTATTAATAATTAATCTCTATATATAAAAAAATAATAATAAATATACATATATATATATATATATATACATATATATTTAATTTCTTCTTTCAATCACGTAAAAAATCGCGTAAAGATTGAATAAACTCTATCCATTGTTGAGCTATTTCTTTATTCATGATATCCTTTTGAAGTAATAAAGTAAAATAGTCTAAGGATGTTGATGATAACTGTTCAATCAATCGTTCACACGTTATCGTGGTATATTCACTTCTAACGGCGTCAACATAGACCGTCAATATTTCCTGAAGGAAATGCTGATCTCGAGATGGCGTCGGAATATTCATGATGAAAATGATAACGAGTTCGATAGCAGGCGAGCAATATCTCATTGTTTGCCAGTCGATCATTTTCACATCGATCGGCGTACCGTTCTTCTCGCGTTTGAACAACACCTTCCTCTTGGAAAAATCACCATGACATATGCATGAGATATCATCGACGTTCGTACAAGTTTCACTAACATTCTCTCCGATATTACTATACCATAATTTCTTCATTTCTTTTACCATTAATGAATTTTCCAACGAATTTTCATCGGAATACATTATGGACCTGTAAATAATCGGAAGGTACGTTTATTATTCCTTTTGATAAAAATATTTTAATGATGGAGGAGAGAAGACAAAGAAATAAAATAAAAAAAAAGAAAAGGAAAAGGTCAACGTGAACATCGAAATAAAATATTTTTTTATTAGTTAAATGATAAAAAAAATAGTTTTTTTAGATATATCAAAGAAAGTAATGGCATTAAATGATGAATGAACGATGAACGTGGGTTATGTGACTCACTTTTCAGATACATCGTTCGTAACGACAGTATTCGATAGTTTCATGTAAAATTCTCGATAAAGCTCGAACTTTTCATTTTTCAATCTCAAACCTATCCCGTGAAACCTTCCAAGACTTTTCAAAGATAACTTCAATTCTTCTTCGTTCATCCTTCTATTTTCTTGAATCGTTTCGTATTCATTCGCTGTTAAATCCTCGAGAACGATGACCGGCATTCCGTATCGTCCCATGTCCGAAGCGTAACACTTTGGAAATAGATCTTTGCCATACAAAGAAATCATTTTACTGTAAAACATTTCTTCGTTTTGAAAACGGGCGAATGAGTATTCCGACTGAACGGATAACGGTAATAGTTTCACGATCAAAGGAAAATTCATTGGTTCACCGGAAAATCTTACAATAGCTTTAACACGATACAATTCCCATGGTTTTAACGAATCATCAGTTACGAGTGATTCGACGATGGCCGATTCGAATTCGACAAATTCGCGTGAACCTGATTCACAAAAACATCGATTATGAACCATTTCCGGTAAGAGATCAGTTTTAATAAATTCCATGTTATATTCTTTCAATTCTTCTTTCGCCATCGTAAAATCGTATTTATATCTTTTTAACTGTGAAGATATAATTCGTTCATTCGTACGGTTTTTAAAACTAAGAGACTGAAATAAAATACTTGAAGCAATTAAGGACAGAAACGATAGTGGCAGTGGCAACTGTGGAAGTGATTGCGGCCTCCTTCTCGTTGGAACTCGTTTAAGTTTTCGTACGCTCGTAAATTATACCAACTTTTTCGATGGCGACTCTACTCGACTCGACACACATACATATATACATATACATACACACATGTATATATATATACACAGTTTAAAACGTGCCTTCCGCGAGAATCGAACGTTGATAACGTTTATCTTTCTGGAATATCTGCCGAGTTTAATTTGGACCTACTGACACTCGTTTGTATATACACATGTGTTAACTGCATAAGTGTATATATATATATATATATATATATATATATATATATATATGTATATGTATATGTATATATATACATATAACTTTTTAACTAATGAATTCAAGGAGCAGCAAACAGGATATAAATTGCTCGTCGAACTTGTCCGTCGATACACCTTCTTAAATTTAAAAATCGTGAAATAAATCACTTTAACGAATGAGTTAAAATCTTAACTTTTGATTAACACGTCGCACCTCCATTAGTATATATCTTCAGTGGAATATTATTTTCTTTAATAGGTAGGTATTGAACGACACTCAACGAGATTACGTTTTCCGCTAACTGCTTGAATATTTCTCGATGATTATACCGTCGTTATATTTCGATAATTATTTCAACGGTTAATCTTACGTACGCGATATATCGGACGATCGATTCACTATTATTTTCCAAAGAAATATATAATTTTCTCGATGAATAATTCAGTGGTAATGTTGTAACATTGTAATTATCGTATCTCGATACATCGCATAATCGATCCTAGCAATACGAGTTTGATCGTTGTACAAAATCATTCACACACGTTCTTATTTCATTTTCTTCTTTTTTTTCCTTTTTCTTTTTTGTTTGTTTCTTCTTGTTTTCTTTCTTCTTTAATTTTCTCAGTCGTCAATATTATTTTTCTTGGTCGTTTATATTTTTACGATTATTGTACGTGACTACACCAAATCTTCGACGTAGCGTGATCGCTAAAATTAATAAAATTAGAACAAAGAAACACTGACGTGCGAAAAGAAAAAAAAAGAAAAAGAAAACACAACAAATTTTTATTTCACGAATACAATATCATCATCGCGATATATTTCTATTTTTCTATAGTGGTTGTTATTTCATCGTCAAATATATATTATACGACGAAGTGTAGAACCGAGACTGTGAATATGAACTTCTGTTAGTATGTTTTCCCCTTCTTTTCGTCCAGTTTCGAAATAACAAGCCGTTCGCGTCTCAATGTCGTCACAAACGAGTTTACGGCTCGTCGCTCTCGCCTACGGCCGCGCAGCTATCGGTAGAACGTTTTGCCAGATAACAAATGGCCTCGTATTTCAAGATCGATAGATAAAAGTATAACAAAAAAGAAAACAAAAAAAAGAAAAACTTCCGCGAGTATAGAAAAAAGAAAAAGAAAAAAGTAACAAATACTACAGTTCCTTGACTTTCGATCGAATTTTTAATATATCGATCAAAAATTTGCAAATCGAAATAGGATATTTACATACAGAGATAATTCTTTCATACAAATACGTCCACATCAATTTGATATTAGTTTTTCGAGAAAACATAAAACAAAAAAATTTTTCAATTTAATTTTTATTCGAGCGTTACGATTATTATTAATTTAGTCCCCTTTAGCATGACAGACAGTTTAAAACAAAAAAGAAAATGAATAAAGAACACGTTTTTGTATTTTTGTATTTTTTAAATTAAAAAAAAAGTTTTTTCTTCGAAGTAATATATAAAACATTCGTATTATTTTAGATCATACTTAACATTCTGTTATTTGGAATGTAAAATAATAATTTTCCCCTTGGCTAGACTTTATCGTCAATTTTTTAGGAAAGTGTAAAAATATCGTAAAACTTTATTTTTTACATTTAGGAAAGTGTAATTTTTTTAACCTGACTGGATTTCGAGACTGCCCGTCGGATCCGTAGAATAGCAAGTTACCATCGCGCCATCTGAATACATAGAACACGGGACACAGAACACGGATCACAATCATAAATCAATCAATCAATCAATGTATTTCCAGTTTCATCAATTTCACAGTTGCCCTCTCACTCTATACTTCACGTCGATCGTACATCGTACATAGTATTTGTTACTTCTTTCTTTCTCTCTTCTTCACATTCGTTTAAAGCCTTTTAACTTTTTTTGATAACTTATATTTCTACAAGTTTAGATCACTAAATTTTCATTCGGATCATAAAGAGCAATTGTACAAAATTTTATTTAAATTGCAAATAAATAGTAATAATTTTTGAGAAATTGTGAACACACAGATTAAGACTTTTATATTAATAATAATTCGCAAGAGACTATTAGAATACGGGTGTAAAATTTTTTAAAATCGGCAACCCCAGTTAACAACGAGGTATAAGATCTTGTCTATTTTCAGGGGCAACACAAACGTTCGTAGAATGTATCACTTTTTTGATGTATCAATCAAGCTTTAGGAGATATTTATGTAATACTTAAAAATTAGTTTTATATTGTTAATCATCCGTTACGATCGAGTTGTACTATCAATCGATCTCTATAACTGTCGATACTCGTTAACTTCAGATCCATGATAAAATCACGAACAAAATAATAATAATAATCTATAACAAAATCATGTCTCAAAATTACAAGTAAATTTAATAAATTCATCAGATATGTTTCTATCATTATATATTAAACATTCATGCAATTACAATAAAAAAAGACAAGGATTAATCTATTATCAATTTAATAATTAACATGTTAGACGATAGCAATGCAATGTCGCAAATGAATCCTTGTCAATCAAGAGTACCTTTACAACCTAATCAAAATAATTTTCAAACATATCAGCAAACGAATAATCAACAAAGCACGCAATGCTCCGGCTGCCCTGGGAATTCTCAAGGTAACTCTATCGGGGAATCTTCGTAACTCGTTCGTTCGTTCGTTCGTTCGTTCGTTCGTTCGTTCGATCGATTATTCGAATGGAACTTATTCGCTCCAGGACAATATATGCAGGGTCCGTTCGGTCAATTTTATCAACAAGAAAACTATTCGTCAGCACAATATCCCTGTACAACGCAACTGCCAAATAATACGACTAATTTCTGTCAAGGGATTCCTTGTCAAAATACAATGTCACCTATGCAGACGCAAGCGAATAATTGCGGATCTCTACCACAAAATATAATCGATCAGATTCGTTCATGCATCCCTAACACAGCACCGATCTTTATTATTCCTGGTGGTTGCCAGCAACCGTTGGTAACAACTACTCAACAAGCACCTCCAATTCCTGATATATTAAATCCTTTGACAAGTTCGAATAAACAATCAAATTATATTCCTTCTCCTTTATCACCGATCTATCCACCTTTCTTTTATCCCTATCCAATTCCTTTTCCTTTATTCGATCCGTATGGAACTCGATCTAACGAACAGCAAAAAAATTGTGGTTGTTCTTCGAAAGGCAATGGCGAAATCACAGGACCGAAACAATTTCCTGCATTACCTTATCCCCATAGCTCTTATTACGAGGAAGAACATCGTTGTACTAATACCACAGATGACACGATCTGTTCGAAAAGAAATTGTCCCTCAGCAATCAGTCTTCAAGCTTTGGCATCTCAGTTATTGTCCATACAAGGTATCATTTCTTGCACAGCTACCCGATTACTTCTCAGAAAGATACCAGGATCGAATATAACCACGACGATGGAGGATACCATGGAGAGAGCTCAAAGATCTATCAACGCTCTCAACAAGGATCAATTATTGGGCGAGTCTAGGAACTCTCAGCAAGTGAACGCTCTGATAAATCTTCACATGACCGCAAATCCACCAGCCAACATAATTCCGATCCTAACGTTGGTCCAGCTTAAAGTAAACGTTTTAAAGGCACAGGTGGAAAACCTGATCAATACAAAACTGATGGAAACTCAGGGTTTGGAGGTAAGATACACGATTTTCTATGTAGGAAGATAATAACAATAGTTCGAACAAAATTTCTTTAATAATCGTTACCAAATTGATCGTCGATATAGATAGAAGCAACCGATTCGATAGATCCAACTATTCTTGCTCTGAAGACCGATGCCGAACTCCGTGAATTCCTTGTAATTTTAAAACAAAAGGAATGCGACGAAAGAGTGAACCTGAATTTTGCACCTTATCGTTCTCAGCGGGTCATCGCTGAGAGCAGATTGAGTAACGTTCAGAAAAAGATTCAACAGATCGAAGTTGAATTCGAAAGAAGAAGATGCAACGTTGCACCGTCTATATCGTTGTCTTCTAGAATCGTACGAGAATTTGCCGAAACACCGGGTAATTTTTCGAGCCATTCAGGTTATCCAGATCTTACAATATCGAAAAGAAAGACGATAGAATCACGGGAATCTCCGGATCCTTTCGCGATTACGTTCAAATCTCCAAGAAAACTTCGACTGAAACCACATGTCGGTAGTCCCGAAACAACCTACGATTATTCGAACAAAAAGAAAGACCAGGTGAAAACCACGTGCAATGACAAAGGTTCTCAGATAGAATCAAAAACGAAAGAGAAAAAACGAACTGATCGTACCAACCTTAAAAATTGTAACTGTTACGATGAAAGTTCCTCTGATGAGAGTTCAGAAGAGGATAAAAAAAAAAAACTTCAACTACAAATCGACAAGAGAGGAAATGTGACTGTGACTAGCGAGGCTAAACTAAAGAATGTGTCCTTCATGAAGTTGGCATCAAACGTTTCTCTTCGAACGGTAAAGCCAAGCGACGTTTTCGAAAAGAGAGATCGTAAAGTGAAACCTAGTCGAACCGAGATAGATTCGAATGATATCCGTGAACCGTCCTTGCCTACTGTTCCGAAGGTCGAAGAAATCTCTGAGGTTACAGAAACTGATGAGCCCTCTGTTAGCGCCGATGTCGATCTTGTGCCAGATGTGAAACCGTACGATACGGTTGGTGAAAAGAAAAGGGAAAGTATCGAGAGTGCGGAGTTAACTTTGGACGAATTCAAGGACGATGCCGACAAGGACAAAAAAGAGGAAACGAAAGTTTCTATATCCAATGTTAATATAACCGATGAAGAAAAGATTAAAAAGATCGTTAATTTGTCACATTTTAAAGAATTAACTCCTTCGAATGATAAAGAGGTTCAAATTCCTGAGAGTAAGTTAGATAAGACAAGTGCGAGTATCGAAGAAGGCGTAATAGAAGTTGATAAGATAAAGACCAATGCGTTAACCGAGGAATCGCGAAAGAAAATTTCGACGAACGATTTCGAAGAAAAATTATACACCGTAAAAGAAGAAAAAATCGACGATATCCCAAAATCAAAAACGACAAAAACGGAGAGAATGATGGAAGTTGACAGTCCTAAGAAAACTTTCGTAACCACGACGAGTATAAAAATCGAACCTACGAAGATTGACGAGGAATATATCGATGAACCTACGGCGGGAAATTCGAAAGTCGCCGATGAACTTTCTGTTAAACCAAAGAAAACATTCCTGACGACTTTGAAGATTGGTAATTCGATAAAACCAGAAATTAAAGATGAAACGAAGACAACGATCGAAGTTGAAAGTCCTAAAAAAACATTCATAAGCACGGCAAGTATAAAAATCGAACCTCCAAAGATTGACGAAGAATATATCGATGAATCCATAGCAGGAAATTCGAAAATCTCCGATGAACTTTCTGAAAAACCAAAGAAAACATTTCTGACTACTTTGAAAATCGGTAATTCGATAAAACCCGAAATTAAAGACGAAACGAAGAGAACGATCGAAGTTGAAAGTCCTAAGAAAACGTTCATAAGCACGGCAAGTATAAAAATCGAACCTCCAAAGATTGATGAAGAATATATCGATGAATCTATAGCAGGAAGTTCGAAAATCTCCGAGGAACTTTCTGAAAAACCAAAGAAAACATTTCTGACGACTTTAAAAGTTGGTAATTCGGAAAAACCAGAAATTAAAAACGAAAGGGAGAAGACGATTGAAGTTGGAAAACCTAAGAAAACGTTTATAAGCACGGCAAGTATAAAAATCGAACCTCCAAAGATTGACGAAGAATATATCGATGAACCTATGGCAGAAAGTTCGAAAATCTCCGAGGAACTTTCTGAAAAACCAAAGAAAACATTTCTGACGACTTTGAAAATTGGTAATTCGGTAAAACCAGAAATTAAAAATGAAAAGGAGAAGACGATTGAAGTTGGAAGACCTAAGAAAACGTTCATAAGCACGGCAAGTATAAAAATCGAACCTCCAAAAATTGACGAAGAATATATCGATGAACTTATGGTAGAAAGTTCGAAAATCTCCGATGAACTTTCTGAAAAACCAAAGAAAACATTTCTGACGACTTTGAAAAGTAGTAATTCGGTAAAACCAGAAATTAAAGATGAAACGAAGAGAACGATCGAAGTTGAGAGTCCTAAGAAAACATTCATAAGCACGGCAAGTATAAAAATCGAACCTCCAAAGATTGACGAAGAATATATCGATGAATCTATAGCAGGAAGTTCGAAAATCTCCGATGAACTTTCTGAAAAACCAAAGAAAACATTTCTGACTACTTTGAAAATCGGTAATTCGATAAAACCCGAAATTAAAGACGAAACGAAGAGGACGATCGAAGTTGAAAGTCCTAAGAAAACGTTCATAAGCACGGCAAGTATAAAAATCGAACCTCCAAAGATTGACGAAGAATATATCGATGAATCTATAGCAGGAAGTTCGAAAATCTCCGATGAACTTTCTGAAAAACCAAAGAAAACATTTCTGACTACTTTGAAAATCGGTAATTCGATAAAACCCGAAATTAAAGACGAAAATGAGAAAACGATCGAAAACAGAGATTCTAAAAAAACATTCGTAACAAAGGCATTCATCAAAGTCGAACCAGAGGATTATGAAGAGAAACAATTAAAGACAAAACTATTTAAAATCAATCCAATAGAAATGAGAATAAATCTGAACAATAAAGAAGGTTATGAAAATCATGAAAGGGAAAACGTGAAAGTTCAGTCGGGAAAATCATCTAGCAGTTTATATAAGTCAACTGTGAATTTCGTTTTGAAAGGAACTGATGAAAATGATCTGAAGAAGAGCGTAGGTACGAATACTATCGCGACAATATCGATAGGAAAGAAAGAAGATGAAGTGAAAGAGAAGGAAAAATCGGACGTAGGAACAAACGAAAAGATCGTATCGGTGTTGACGGAGATTAAATACGACGAACCCGAAGCAATCGCCGAGCTATTTCGAAGCGCGTTGACTCGAAATTTTCAGTTGGATAACGATATCGTCGATCGATCCTGCGAATCGAAATACGAAAGCTCGGAAACAGGGAACTGTTATACGATGGCTTTATCGTTCCCAGAAAATCGCTTCCCATGGAGAATCGGTAAGTCCTTGCTAATCTGGTGCAAATAAATCTCAAGATAATTAACGGATTTTCGATGATACTGAACGCGTGGCCGGTTGATAAAAAAAAATGGAAGGAGAGAGAAAGAGAGAGAGAGAGAAAGAGAGAGAGAGAGAGAGAAAATAGAGATTGTATAAAAGGACAAAACGAAAATTGTACGGAGAATTAAATGAATCGAATAGAGGGGTAAATAAAAATTTCGTGAATTCGTTAATTATCCCACGAAGAAAAGTCAATAGGAAGATATATAGCTTTACTATATAGAGAAATTCAATTTATAATTAATTCACTCTGATTAATTCAGCTATAGAAAAAGAGAAAGACAGAGAGAGAGAGAGAGAGAGAGAGAGAGAGAGAGAGAGAGAGAAGAAAGGGAAAGAAATAAATAAAAGAATCAATGTTACTTTACAGATATCAAGAAGCACGAGAACGGTATAAAACATTTGAATAATCAAAGCCGAGATGCTGAAAATACATTTTATCCGGAGGAAACATGGAGCAAACTAAATACATGCAAGTATAATACTGAAACGACAAGATTTCCGTTCGTAAATTTCGATCGTGATACTTCGAATATTACCATCCAAAATAACAAAGGTATATTATCAGAAATAATCTCTTTAATGAGTAATCAGATATCATATTTCGGTAGTGCGATCAATAAAATCCCGTTATTCAGAAATATTCCATTGAGTTTTGATGGATCCGTGCTTGATAAGATTAATTTGACATCGAGTAATTATTATTCGAAGAATAGGTCGAAAGATTTCGAAAAGATTTGGGCCAATCCTTGCAAAGAATATCTTGCAATATTCGAAGACGTAAGGAAGCTCGACGATGATGAAATAGAAAATCTTGATTGTTTTGTAGCGTCCAATTCGAAACGATCGATTAAAAAGTTAGATAAAAAGGTACAACGCGTTATCAGGAATGGCTCGTCACGTATACCAAGGAAAGACGATAACAAAGAGATACGAGATAGGTTGAGATATATGATCATCAAAGACAAGGATAATAAAAAAAGTTATTTGATGCCTGAGGATTCGTTTCGCGGTCACAACTCGCAACCCTATCCAAGACCAAATCTTGCTCGACCGTACAAGATACGAAGAAATTTGCTGATCCGTAGTCGTCTCAAAGACTACAACGCGTTCAAACAAAATCTTCCTCCTTTCACAATCGTAAAACGAACGCACGTTGGAAACCGGAAATCTTTTTGTGATACGACTGAAGAGGAGAAGAGGAGACAAACGTTTTCTCGCGTAAAGAATGTCAAGAAAGACGAAAACTTCTTTTCCTTGCCTTTGATAAAGGAAAAGAATTCGAAAATTAGTTCTACGCTTGAGAAATCGTCCACGTCAAAGGCAATACCCAACGAATCTGACACAAAGACCACGGTAACTTTCTTTTCAAACGATTCCTGAGTGTCCATCGAAAAAAAACGTCACTTTCGAGATTCATGATTATTGAAAGTACTATTTTAAAAATCAACAGAAAAGAAAAAGAAAAAAGAACACCAATAATTTCCAATAAAATTTTATCCTAATTATTTTTAATAAAAAAAAGAGAAAAGGGGAAAGAATATCTCGATGAGACAAGATACATTATAATTTCTTTTTCTTTATTTAATAACTTTTACTATCTCGTCAAATAATTGTTTTACCGCTATAGCCATTTAATTAAGAATTCGAGAAACTTGGCGTAGTTATAGATACTACAACAAAATCCAACAGCCGAATATTCGTATAATAATAGATTTGTTTTTGTATACTATAGCGGGAGGAAAATGAGTGAAAGGAAGGGGGTGATATGAAAAAGTATATATGTATGTATATATCTATGTTGTATGACAACGTATACATACATATAGAATTTTTCAATTGTTCGCACACATACACACGCAACACGCACACGCACACTCGACAAATACTAATTTCAAATTAAACTTTCGGTATGATCGTAGAATCCGCATCGTTTGTTGCATTCAATAAACATCAGAGTATAATTTCACTTTAATACCTATATAGATAGAATATGTGTATGTGTGTTTGTGTGTGTGTTTGTGTGTGTATATACATATATATATATATATATATATATATATATATATATATATATATATATATATATTAAATTTCTTACAGTCTAAAAAATGAATTGGTAATAAAAAAAAATTAACAGATTTGAAACTCACACACTGATCATAAATGAAATTTTAATATCGTGATAGATAAAAATGACATATTGTATAAGTTGAAATCTAAAAATCGATGGTAATCTATTGGAAAAAAAAAAGAAACAAACAAAACAAAATAAAAAAAAAACAAAGATAAAGAAAGAAAAATGAAGAAGTGAACGTCATCATTTTCTTTCGAACACGCACGCTTATTGCATAATAACGAAAGTATATTTAAGCGTTAGCTTTATAAAGTTAAGGACGAAGCATAGATAGGAATGATAATTTCCATATTGATCGTGTCAGAATGCATTATCGTTTAGATAATGTTTCGTTTGGGTAGCGCTTTTATGTGCTAATTGCCTCGACAACTTGTAATTGAAGATAAAAGCTGTATATAGCCGTGTATGTCGAATTATTGCTATGGGTACCAATGATACATTCGTTGCAAGACATTCATACATGCATATGTAAGATGTTTATATGAATGAACGTCTGACACAACAAACGTACGTACTACAATATGAAAGTTACAAACGGATCGTGCGCTTAGCATAAATATATTAGATACTTATACAACTAACGATTAATCTTCATTGCTATTCATTTTGTTTATTCAAAATACGTTTGTCAAAGTCGGAGCTAAGAATTGAAATTTTATTTAAATAATAATAATTCTATACTTTTAAATATGTAATTTTTTACTTTTTTGTTTCTTTTCTTTTCTTTTCTCTCTCTCTCTCTCTCTCTTTCTCTTTTTTTTTTTTTAATACATCAAATCATTCTTTCAAATTAGTCCGCAAAATTGCAACCAGACAGATAGATCTGGAATAAAAAATAAAAAAAAAAATAAAAGAATCTAATAGTAATGAAAAGTCTTGCTTATTCTTCTTGTATATTTCAAGGTACCTACCCATTTTATCGTTAAACGTGAAATTTTACGCGCTAAGAATTTCCAAATATGAATAATTTTGAGATCATTTATCCATGCTAGTCGTTAATCGGAAGAACACATAGATCATTACTCTAAAAGGATAAGATCCGTTGATGCAATACTCACATTGCCCTGTTTCTTTCATTCATCTCCTGAAGATCTTTGTTTTATCTTTTTCAAAGTTTCTTTTTTTCCCATTTTCTGTTTTCTTTTTTTAAATAATTAACGTACGTTGCATTTTTGTATTCATTTGTTTATAGTTATCGGATATATTCCTTTAAAAAAAAAAAAAAAAGAAAAAAAAAAAAAAGAAAAAAAAATTATGGACATTTTTTTCATTAAATATCTCATCCAATATCAACGGTTCTCGAAATATTATTACTTTTTTTATGGACGAATATGTACAAAAATATTTACAGATACATTTACATCACTGACATATATATGTGTGTGTATATATTATATATTTTTTTACAAATACACACACACGCACACATACACACACATACACACACATACACACACATACACACACACACACACACACACACACACACACACACACACACACACACACACATATATATATATATATATATATATATATATATATATATATATATATATATATATATATGAGATGAATATTTCGTGAGCAAACTTAAATATTTATACGTTATAGTCGCAATAATTTAATTAAAAATTAATACTTTCTACGACAAATCTTTGATTAAAAAATCTATGCTGCTAGTGAATACTCGCAATCCTACGATCGCTGAAATAGATCGTTTGAAACTTTAACAACAGGAATTCTTTGTTTTAAACTGTACTACGGGAGTGAAAAAGTGTATGGTTACGTAACTTCATCTCCAAAAGGACAAGTTATACTAACTGATACGTTAGCCAGTATATGAGTTATCTTAAAATCAGTTCACTTCAACGCCAAACTTCATAATACGTCGAATTTACATTTTCTGCAATGGAAAAATCTCTAAAGTATTTCAAAACGGTAACGGCGTCGTATCAGGCGACGTTTCGTTCACACATTTCATCATAACAGACTGTAAAAAGGTACGTCCATTGAGGATCATTAAGTGTGATAGGCAATTATTTCGGATTAAGTATCTTAAAAACCCGACATCGGCTCGAGTCAACACGGATTTCGAGAATGTACAAGTCGAGTTTCTTCATTTAGAATATCAACTTGAACAAAGGCACGACGTAGGTAATGCTTGTGCAAAATATTGTCATATAAAAATTAAAACCTCCCCAATATTCTCGACAACTAAATTAGCAATAAATATAAACGATGACGCAAATAGTATTGCATATAAAATGTACAATAAAAATTGCATTTGTCTTGTTCTTCTTTTCTTTTCTTTTTTCTTTCTTTCTTTTTTTTCCCCTTTTTTTTCATTTCGTCCCTCCTAATCAAAGTTTTTAGAGCCACTATATTTGTCCTTAAAACGAAAAAAAGCATCGTATTTGACAAATCAGTTCTGTTATGTGTTAATTCTACATCGTTTCTAGGTCGACCTAAGATAAGCCTTTTTTTTAATTCACGCCTTTGGTGTACTCTGCTTTTAGTTGACCAAGCGTTACTTTTATATCATGGAACGTAGGTCTCTTCTCTGGTTGAAGATCCCAGGCCTGGAACGCATAAACGTTAGAAGCTTTTAACATCAGATATGAAATTTTACGTGAAAACTTTGTTCATCTACCTGTCTCATAATGTCATATACTTCGGGTGGACATCCATCTGGTGGTTCCATTTTGTAACCTTTTTCCACACATTTGACAACGTCGGCTAAAGGCTAAGAACGAATATATTAATATAAATAATTCAGTTCGCGTACGATATGATAAGAATAAAGGAATAAATATATGTAGATAATAAAAGTCGTTTTTAAATGAAAATTACTTACGATACGTGGATAGGGCACGCGTCCAAAAGAATAGATTTCCCAAAGGAGTATTCCGAAACTCCACATGTCAGATTTGTTAGAAAACTTCTGAAAAACAAATGATGAGATGCATCGTCGTGCAAGGAAACGCTTAAAAGCTTTTTTGTCAGAAGGTAGTGCCGGTCATAATATATTTACGTTCTGCTTTAAAGCCTCTGGGGCGGTCCATTTGATGGGCAACTTTCCACCATCGAGAGAGAAGTTTTCGTCTCGTGCCAACCCAAAGTCCGAAACTTTCGCGGAATTGTCTTCCGCAACAAGAACGTTTCTTGCGGCTAAATCGCGATGGACGACGTGTCTCGACTCCAAGTATGCCATACCGGCACACGTGTCGCTGAAAATAAACCGATCGTTCGTTCAATGACCAACGAGATCTCCTAGGATAAAGGAATATCGTAAAGGTTAAGAACTATAATCTATATAGATTACGTACTAGGCAAAATTGATTTGATCTTTTTTAGAAACGTGTAATCGTCCTCTAGATCTTAAGTAATCCACTAAGGATCCCTTGCTCATATATTCCGTAACCAGGTACATGTGTTGATTATTGAATACAAGACCAAGTAATTTAACGAGATTGTCGTGAATCAACGAGGTCATTAAACTTGCCTCGGCTAGAAACCTTTGCGCCGCTTCGCTATTGTCTTTCAACATTTTCACGGCCACTCTTTCTCCCCTATAAACACCGAGTAAAACGTCACCGAATTCACCTTTACCGATACACTCTCTTAATTCTAACTCGTGAGTCTGAATAACCCAGCCAGCTTCGATGAAGGCTTTGGGATCGACGCAAAAGTCTTGTTTCCCTTGTTTCGGTAAGGATTTCGTCAACTGAGTGCAAAGACCATCAGCGTCTTGCTCATAATGTTCAACTAAGAGCGCTAAATTCTCGAAAAATTCTTCGTCGTCGATGGTCAGCTGATTATTCTTGTATTTCACTCTATAATGTTGCACACGTCCTTGATAACACACGCAGAGAGTATAGTCTCCGGGGAAATTCGTCGACTCTCGAACTAGAAACAGACCATCTTCTCTGGGTCGTAACAACCTTTCTGCAGTTTCCCTAGATATCTTCCCATGGAACCATCTATAACAAGGTTAGATCTTAAAATGAACATTTCTCATTTAACGACGCAAAACAAGGAAGTATCTTTCATTGATGTAAAATGATTCAAAACTTCAAGGATAGATAATACTTGTCAAATTAGTCAAGATATATAATTCAAAATTGAAAACGATTTGATCATCATTTTATTTAATTATCTACATGAGATCGGCCTATCTTTTCAATAAAATTTTTTTTTTTTTTTTTTTTTTTTTTAATTCGATCGAACAAATATATGACCGAAGTTATTCATTGAACAGCTTCTATATACTTGTGCATACGTACGGCATAGCATTCAGTTTGACTTCATGTCTTGGATTGGCCGATAGAGCAGTGGTATTTCCGGGATTCGTGACGTTCGAAGTAAGGAGGACCGGTGAGGATGCCGTGTTCATATGGCTCGTCAGGTTTGGGGATGTTACGCTCGAATGAGTGGTCATCGTCGGTGATACTGGATGGGACGGAATGTTGCTCGCTGACAGATTTGGAGGAGCGTTGTGCGAGGTGGTGTTCTGAATGAGAGGGTGGGTCGTTACGTTTGAAGGGATTGTGTGATGATTTTGATTGCCATCAAGCTTCGCTTGCCGCGCTGGCGCTGACACATTCGGGTATCCACCACCCGCATTGTGATAAGTTGGCATCGCAACTGCCACACAGTGAGCTTTATCAATCTGAAAAGAAGAAAACAAAAAGAAAAGAAAAAAGAACGAAAATTACGACTTCGTCGTTACCGTATATACTCTAAAAAAAACTTGTATTATCGATGTCATCATTTTCATCCTTCCTCTAACAACGGCGATGTCATTGTCCTTTGTACAATTTCTGTTGTATCTAAATTTATTTGGACATCAATGAGAAAGAGAGGAAGTGTGTGTGTGTGTGAGAGAGAGAGAGAGAAAGAGAACGAAATCGTGACACGAAGTGGACATCCTCGTGCTAATTTCGGGACATCGCTCGAACGCGTAGGAGTTTATGAGGCTCGTTTCGCAAATTAACTTATCCGAAGCGTCGGACATCGAGCTAGCAATTACTAACTGACCATGGACTGCGAGGTGACTCTTTTAAACGCTGCATTTAGTTTTAAGTGACCATTGTCTCTAAGCCATACACGAGCCATTACTGTTACTGCTGTTACTACCGCCCTTGCACCGTCCATCCGCGCACGTTAGAAACACGTTGGACGCTGATACGTGAATATATGCATTCGGCCGAGCTCGATGATTCATTCCGAAGATATATATTTTCATAATGATTATGAAATCAATAAGGCATTACTAATATATAAACACAAGTTGTATTTAATGGAACGACTTGAAGACTTCCTTTGACTCCTTAATTAGTTTTCGTCTGGTACTCCTTTTAAATATGATTTTATCTTATGACGAGATAAACATATTTGGATATCTATCAAGATAGAGTAGAAATTCTCTCTCTCTCTCTCTCTCTCTCTCTCTCTCTCTCTCTCTCTCTCTCTCTCTCATTATTTTTTGCTTAGATTTAGATTTAGAATGTATAAATCAACTAAATCAGTGAGCCATTACGTATGAAAGAAGGAACTATCATAGACGTCGAGTGCCAACTAAAAAAGTGAAAGTCACGATGAAACTCAAAAGTCAAGCATTGTGGAAGACTGAACGAGATGTCATTGAACCAAGCCACATCATACGCTGCTTTTACCACGGCATACAACTCGATTTTCTTTCCTTTTGTAACGTCCCTTCTCTGGACTTGATAAAAAGAAAAAAAGAGTAAAAAAAAAGAAAAAAAAAAGAAAGGGAAAAGAAAAGAAAGAGAAAAAAGAAGAAGAAGAAGAAGAAGAAAAAGAAACTTCATGATGGGAAAAAGTGAAAAAGAAATAGATTTCAATAGTTGGTAAACTGATGCGGCACGAAAGGCAACACGATAATTTCTCGCTCATTTTCTATGTAAACTATACGAGGAGAAATTCCACCACCGAGGGAGATACAAATCCGCGAAGCGCAAGCAAATATTGAATAATTCAAGTTGGGTTTATCCTTGGTTAGCGTCTGTAACGAGCACAAGCGTTATGTCACGCGAAAATGTATAGTTTCCCCTTACCCCCCACCCCTACCTCCGTCAGCAGTTGGACTCGTCTACTAATATACGATTTGTAGTTATGTAAATCTTACAAATATTCCCGTGCCTTGTCATTCTTTAATGTCGAATATTCGAAAGAAAATGAACGAATAATCTGTTTCACTGACGAACTAAAGGACTGATATTTATCATCTTTTGCGATAAGAATCTATAATAATTTCTTTCATGATGATTTCCCTGATAAAGTCATAAGTAATAAAGGCACTTATGATCTTTAAAATAACCTACCTGATAAATCCTATGAAATGCATTTTATCTTGTATAAGAAAACAAAAAAAAAACAATTGAATTTGTAAACTATTTTAAATATATTCTTAATATATATATATATATATATATATATATATATATATATATATATATATTTCTACGATGATGAGTCATATAATCAAATAACATAATTCCTACGATTAGAACATTCAACTACGAGGAATATATAGTTCTCTTAAATGGCAAACTTTTCTGTGCACGATATCAGCGAAATCCGGATGAAGACACGAGTTAATCATATTATGCTCATCTAAGTGCGTATCCGTGTGTGGTTTAAAAAAGTGCCGCAAGAGATGAATAAAGACTTGATATATATATATATATATATATATATATACACACACATTATATGTGTGTGTGTATATATATATACATAAGTTTTTTCTCTCGGATATTGCGCGTCGTTTTGCGAGTGCATGTCATAGGAATGATGTCACTCAAGGTTAGCCATACTGTCAAAACGTAGAATGAGCTGTCTCGAATCACAGCTGATTGTGAGAGGTCCACGTGCATTAGTGACAGAAGCGAAATGAGGACCGTGGGACGAGAGGAAAGTTTTATGATAGATGGAGAGATCTTCTCGAGAACGTAGATCGTAGGAAGTGAGACAGAGTAGTCGTGTTTCCAGTGAAAATTTTATACACAGTAACACGAAAATATCTGATCGCGATTTTTTACTCCTCTTTTTCTTCTTTTTTTAAATTTTTCCAAATAAATAAAATTGTTTCGAAACTCGTTGATAAATCATTAATTTATTACTTTTATTATTAACGATAATTTCATAATATTTAATAATATTTAAAAATAATATTTAAAAATAGATAAATTAAAAAATAAAAATCATAAATTTTTAAATTATTTAAAAATATTTAATTAGAACGATCTAATATGAACGACGTTTAAATTAATTAAAAATTGTTCATAATCAGAAATTCTTTTGCTATATTTTAAAAATAATTTGAAAAATGATCAATCACGTTATTTCGATTCGTCTAGCCTCATCTTTTCTCTTTTTTTTCACAAGCATCTGCCCTCCCGTTCAGTCTTTCATTCGTTACACGTTGAAAAGTCTCACGAAAGAAATTAATGAATTTGATTACTGTATCGAATCGTTTGTACGCCGCATAAAGCTATCAAATGGAATTATCGATTCGTTACGAAGAATCATTGATTTGTTACTCCAGCAATAATCGTCGTGATTTTAAATCGATTGATTTGAATAGTTGATCAATCGACTTCTTTATTCGCGTTATGATTCAAAATGCTTCCATTTGAATTTTTAACATCATTCATTAATAATAAATCCTTTTTAATCGGTCAAATTTGCTCTCTCTCTCTCTCAGATTATTGACACTGAATTTTTCGATTTTGATTAATAATATAAAATAAAACTCCTCGTTTTTTTTTTTGTCATTTTTTTTTCCTTTTACTATTTAAAGAACAAAAAGCATGTAGACGTGACTAGAATTTCTTTTCCATTAATTCTTCGTTCGTTTCAAATAGGCAATTAATCTTTCTAATAATAATACGACAGATCTAAAAATAGATTTAAGTATAAATAGAAAGGAATAAAGAGAAAAAGAGAGATAGAAGTCAATGAAAAAGTGATTTTGGCAGGTGTAAAACGAGTTGACTGTCGATAGATTTATGCGAATGATGCCTTGTCATGGTAGATATATGTATTTCTTCTCTCACTCTCTCTCTCTCCCTCTCCCTCTCCTTCTCTCTCTCTCTCTCTCTCTCTCTCTCTCTCTCTCTCTCTCTCTCTCTCTCTCTCTCTCTCTCTCTTTGTTTCTTTCTTTCTTTCACAAGTGTATTTTGGCACACCAGGTAGAGATTACGATGGAAATAAACGGCAAAATTCTCTTTGGCGATTTCGCCGGTAATTTATGCAAAGCTCATTCGAGACGGTGTCCTGTACGCACGTACCGTACTATTAATATCACCGTGTGGATCGTACGAGGTCCGAGGTATCTTGGTTAGTATGAAAGAGGAAGAGAGAGAAAACAAAAGAGAAAGAGCAAAAAAAAAGAGAGAGAAAGAGAAAGAGAGACAGAGAGAGAAAAAGAGAAAAAAAAAGAAAAAAAGAGAGAGAGATAAAAAAAGAGAAAAAAGAGAAAAATAGAAAGAGAGAGAGAGAGGAAAAGGAAAGACGGTGAGAGATCGGAATAGGGAAAGGGAAAACGACGGGAGGGCTGAGAACGTGCAACAGATTCGCTCGGTTTGCACGTTGCTCTTTAACAGTACACGTTACTGTACCATGACCCATCATTTACCCATCTGGCCCATCAAAATGACAATGTGATTGTTCGCCAATTTTACGGGAATATTTTTTTGTGTCTCAATCTTTTTTCTTTTTGTTTTCTTTCCTTTTCTGTCTTTTTTCTTATATATATATATTCTTACACACACACACACACACACACTTTTTTATCTTCTATATATATTCTTTTATCTTATACATATATATATATATATTTTTTTTTTCTTTTATATATATATATATATATATTTTTTTTTTATATACTTTTATATATTTTAATATAATATTATATATTTTATTATAAAAAGAAATATATATACATACATTAACCACATTTAAAAGCGCACTTGGGACACTCAAAGGAGGATGAACGCATTCCAAAAACTCAGAAATAGAAACGGCTGAATACTCTCTCCGGAATACCTTCCTGCCCCCGACCCACGTCACGAAACTTTTTTATTCGACTTTATGCGTACTTGATAATTTCGAAAGAAACATTCTTTTCTTTTTTTATTTATCTATTTTTTGGGGGGGGCTGGGGAGGGGCGGTTTTTTTTTTTTTTTTTTTTTTTTTTTCCACCTATACGTTACAAAGAGGATCGTAAATCGAACGGAAAAACGTTATACATTATTTTGTTGAATCGTAAAATATTACCTAGGCTGCAGATTGACTGTCCATCGTCCAAAGAATATCGTCCCACTGAAACAACACGACATATGTAAATCTGTTTTGATCGCAAAGCCACTTTACGGTGCGTGAGTTAAATTCAAATTATATACGGATCAAGAAAACGTTCTGCAAAGAATTCTTTTTAGGTAGAAACTCGAAGGTCCGTAGTTGACAGCGTCAGCGTCGTCAGCTTCGTCATTGTCGTTCTCGTTGTCGTTATTACAATAGCCGTTTTGAAACGATCGAAATAAGACGCGAATCCGATATCACGCGATGCAAGCATTTTAATGAGAGCCCACATGCTAGTAAGCCCGTATAATGTAATCAACGCTCGGTTACCAATTAAAATACAGAGGATCGAATGAATTGCTTGGAAACTTTTTTGTATAATAATTTACTTTTGGGGAATGTTTCTTAATACATATATATATATATATATATATATATATATATATATATATATATATATATATATATATATATATACGTAATGTTTTAAATAAAAATTGTATTGCGGAAGCACACATATACGTGTGTGTGTGCGCGTATATATATATATATATATATATATATATATATATATAAATAATAATAATAATAATTTATACATAAAGTATATCCATATCGCAAAACAAAGCGAAAGTTTGATCTTTGATCGAGAGCTGGATCGTCGATATTTCGATACCGCTATCGTATCAACAACGGGCACAAGGTTACAATCTCTACCTCTCACCCTGCTAGCCTTACGGCCGTAATTCAAATTAATTAGGTAAGAAGTGCGTGAGAGAGCCTTAACTACCGAGGAAAGTCACTCGCGAACTCCTTAGAAAGCGCGCCACGATTGTAAATAATCCAACGTGGTTAACCTTCGTATAAAATGAGCGGCAGTGCGAACCGAAGAAAAAAAAAGTTGAAGAAAAGAAAAGAAATATATATATATATATATATAATCTGAGAGGAAGAACGCTCCATTTACAGTGTACAATAACGCATTGTGACTAAATTATTCCCCGTGTATGGCGTGCGTAGACCGTTAACCGTATAATTAGCCAATAGCTAATTGCTAGAACTCGCATGATTCTGTATACTAACATTGACTACTTTGCTATCTTCCAAATGCATTAATTACTTGATTCACACTATTCTTCATACGTTAACAGGATGAGAATACTGATCAAAAAATTCTGTCTTGATAGATTTATACTATGGGATATCTTGTGTTTCATTTGTTTCTCATCTTGATATATTCTAATGGAAAATATTTTAAGAGACTAATTTTAAAGTATACTCGGTCTTTAAAATAAGAAATGTTCATAGCCCTCTGATTAGATATCTTACAATGAACAATATATTATTCATTGATATTTAATTTCTTCTAGATACGAACTTTTAATACATATACATAAGCATTTAGTACAATCTTTGTATAAAAACACTGTAAATAATATCTGTGTATCAATACACTATCAAGTACATTAAAATTAGATTCTTATACGTCTCATACAAAAATCATGATAAACGTAATCATAGACATATACTCCGTACGACTGAAAAGAAATATTAGAAACTAAGAGAAGACGTTAAGGAAATAATTTTTAATAGCACCTTTAAGATCATTGTAGATTATTCGCATGAGCTACTTTCAAGCATACTTTAAATAGTGTCATTTGACATACATACAATTCTTTAAGCCCAAATTATATGAATACAAAATAGAAACTATTTACATAAACTTCTTAACAGACGTAGTTTGCATGCAATAGTCTGTGCCATTTAAATAACGCCCACTTATATTCCGAAAAAAATAATACACCCGGTATAATTCAACGATCGAACGTGGGCCGAAGAGCACGCAACGATATTATCTATAGATCGTAACGCGATGAACGATTGTGTTTGTGCATGCTCCTTTTGAAATATGCCGAACGTACGTGTCAAAGAAATTTTGAATTTACTTGATGGTATCGTAATATACAAATTTTATCATCTGCGCGCGTATTTAACCAAAAATATCGGACTTACCTATGCTCTCAGCCAGCTTATTTCCACGAAGATGCAAACAAACATAGATAAAACACTGGCACTGTCTCACATAAAACGAATTTTTATAAAAACTACACGAAAAAATGTCATAAACACCTTACGAAACGTCAGACTCACTTCGGGCGGGCGGCCATTTTGCTCCACACGAATCGAATGAAGAGTATCTTTTCCTCCACAGAAAAAATGAAGCTGGAGTTGACTTCAGGGCAATACAAGTTGATTCTCAGGTGTGGCAACTTCTTTAACTAAATTACGATTAATTCGTTTCTATGCCCAAAGAGTGCGCTAATCTCATCCAATCATAATTCTTTTTTAACTCTACTTTCTAGTTTCTATTTTTTCCTAGAACTTTTAGAACGCGGGAATAAATTATTATTGTGAATCAATTTGAATTTAAATAATGAATAATAATTATATTTCGTTTGAAAATTTTTTAATATACAGACATGAAGTGTTTTCTTTTTTATAAAAATGTTATATATGCATTAAAGAATAAGTTGAATTCATAATATTTTCAAATATTATAATTTTATTAAATAAAAGCTGAACAAATCCATGTATGTTTGTGTATGTGAAAACGTAATATCCGTTTAAGTATTTAAATTATTAATTTATATTGTAAAACTAGTAAAGGGAAAATATTTGGTATTTTAGAATTACATAATACCATTTCTTCATCACATTGATTTATTATATTTTTTAAATACATCGAGAGATTTAAAATGAAATTATTATAGGCCAGGCGATCGTCTAAAATGAGCGGACGTTGTAAATGGAGTTTCTTCGGCAAATCCAGCTATTTCCTGAGGTATTATAGCATATTCTTCGATGCTGGTACATGGTCTGCACATGCATTCTAACGGGGCTTTGGTAACAACCTATAAAATTCAAAAAATGAAAATGTTTTTAAAACATAAGAGAAGTTATTTTTGATATATTTTCAATGTTAGTTGAATTTTCAAATTCGAAAACAACAATTATAGGTAGAATTTCGTAAGAAAAAAGAAATTATTGAAAAATTATTTTTTTAAAGTTCATCACGAGGCGCGTATTTAATTATTGTTTGAAATTCCCGCGATCGTCATCTTCTATACCTTCAGTACTGGCCGTTTCTACACGAAAACAATATGGCGGTACAAAACTCGTGGTGTCAAACGGTTTGCTGTTAACATCAATGTGAAAACGACACATCGATTCGAATTTAAAAAGTTTATGGCGTTTCGCGAGAAGTTTTTAAATTCAATAAAGAGTTTAAAAAAATAAACTTAACTTTCGGAATTTTCTTTCTCCTGGTTTTGCTTTCGGACAGAAAAGGGATACACTAGCCTCCCTTTCGCCGCTTTCTTGACAACACATGCAACTTCTTTCCATTTGCCAAATTTTCGATCCGGACACCTGTAGCGAAAGGTAAGTTAAAACTTTACCATATAATAATCATATTAATTAATACGATTAAGATAATACGATTAAATGTAATATACATTCAATTAGTGAATATTTTTACGAAATAGTATCCAAAACAATGACTTGCTTAGGAATATAAATTTTACTGTGAATCATATTATGCTTTCTTTTTAATATAAACTTTATTTGAAATTATTTATTTACTTTATCTAATTAAACAATGATCAAGACATTTATTTGAGTCTTAGAATGTTTTCCATGTTTTAATTTACTCTAATATTTTTTTAAGCGCTTTATTATAAATAAGTTTTAGTTTTATTATAAATAATAATGGAATAATATCACATGGTTTTCATGATTAGTACATATATGTATATATATATGTGTGTGTGTGTGTGTGTATTATAAAATTAAATGTTAAACTTAACAATTCCGTGTTATATTAATTCTTAACTAATTAAACTTAACTAATTGTAATAATTTTTATATTCTGCTAAATATTCTGTAATTTTAATATGGTTATAATCTAATTATTTTGAACTTTTTTTTAACAGTATAATAAGATATAACTCTTTTTAAAAGTTCAGATTCTTTTTTGAAACTTAACATAGTTAAAATATTTTTTATTTTACCTGTAGATAGCTGCTACAGCGTCCTCTGCAAGCATAACTAGGTATTGGTTTTGGAATACAGCCTGGATATTGAAGAAAGTGTATCACAGGAGTTGCTTGACATTCGTCAATTCCTACGATTGCTTTGGTATTCTCAAATAGAATACACATCAGCATACTCGTTATAACTACGCAGTAAGTAATAAAATCCGATATTATTACATTTAACTTTTAAGTTATTAAAATCGATTATTTTTAATACTTTTTATATTCGATACTTGAAAATAATATTTTTTTTATTTACCAACGTGGCACCACAATATCCTTTTATTATGATACATTCTGCTGGCTCTCTGGCACTTTACTGTGCTTGTTGAGCCTTTGCTGTAAGCTTTTATACTCTATGGGTGGCTATTTTTCCTCCCTTCTCTTAACTACATTTCTAAATGATATTAAGGGTGTGTATATCAAGTTCACACTATTATATATTCCCTTCTTTATAAGTGTTTAGTATTTATAATCTTCCAAAACATTATATAATAAAAGATTATTACTGTAAGGTATCACATAATTAAAACTAATAAAATAATCCATTTCATTAAAGAGTAATAAATGGTGTAAATTTTCAGTATGTGTTGCTATAATGGTTACATACAGAATATCAATGGTTAAATACAGAATATCAATATTATTTTTAAATATTTCTATTAGTATATTTATCTAAGTATTTGTTTTTAAAAATATCATCAATTTCATTTTTAAATTTTCTTTAATTTTATAGTATTCTTCTTTTATATATAATATATATTCAATTTTATATATATATATATATGTATGTATGTAGGCATGTATGTATATATGTATGTATATATATGTATGTATGTATGTATGTATGTATGTATGTGATGTATGTATGTATATATGTATGTGGTGTATGTATGTGATGTACGTATGCAATAGATGTATGTATGTATATATGTATGATGTATGTATGTGATGTACGTATGCAATAGATGTATGTATGTATATATGTATGATGTATGTATGATGTATGTATGATGTAAATATGTATGTATGTATGATGTAAATATGTATGTATATATATAAAATGAGAAACTGTATGTATATATATAAAATGAGTATTATTAAAATTCATTTATTAACATTATTTTTATAAATATATATAGTCAAAAATATTAATATATTACAATATAAGAATACATAATGTTCTATTGTTTTTAAACAGTTATTATAACATCCTTCTTAAATAATATAATAGCTATAAATTTGTATTTATTTAATAAGTTTATTATCTATTTAATTCATTTAGATGATATTTATATAAATAATATTTGATATGCTAAAAGTCATTCTCTTAATCATTGCCTTGAAAAAGTTACATTATCGTTACAAGGTCAGATGGAACTAAGCATTAGAAAAAAAAATATAGAATCCATAGATCCAATATTCTGATTTTTGATATCATTAATATATCATATTTTTAATATTATCATATATGAATATATAACTTAATTTGGCTCTTAGGAGTTTATGTAGGGATTATAACAAGTGTAGTAAAAACTTTGAAAATTTTAACTCTATATTGTTACTAATTCATAATTATTTAACTTACATTAAAATATTTTTGAATTCATATCCTAATATCAATATTATTTTATTAATATTCCTAATATTCATAATGAAATATATTTATTTTTTATTATAAAAAAATAATATTTGATATTTTAGAAAGGTAAAGCATATACAGAAAACATATTTTTATGAATATAATTTATTGTAAGCAGTGGTACAAGTATCTCCACATTTTTAATTCAAGTTATTTTTATCACAACTTTGCCTCAATTTAAGTTTATTTCATTGTCAAATTTCATCTGGAAAAATTTCCACATTTTATACATTTGCATTCTGCTGGCTCTCGCAATTTTATTTCCATGACCCCATCTTCATTGTTCATTAACTTTATTCCATCTGCATCATAGCATTGATTTAAAATAACAAGTCTCTCCTTCAAATAACTTTCACGGCAACAATAACATTCCTGAAAGACAAAGTAGATATATGTATTTTATTTAGTAATCCATCTTTATTATATATTATAATTAGTGTATATACCTTAGCAAAACCAGTGGCAGTAATAACACTTGGTTGTACTTGTGAGGTACAAAATCCTTCACACTTAGTAACTGATATATCACCACTGCATGTTCTTTTTATATGTCCAACCTCATCATATTCATCTATGAAAGAAAATAGCTCAATTATATTTTTTTTTATTTTGTTTATATATATATATATATATTTTTTTTTCTTAGTTGTATATTATGGTACTATGCCTTTAGTAATATGAATTTCTGATTGTAATGTTTCACAATTTTCATCTTCTAATATCTGTGCAATAACACAACAATTATAGTAGGATGTAATGATCAATAAAAATATGGTGAATTTTGTCATTATGAGAATAATATTTAAATATTTTCTTTTCTCAGGATTAGTTTACTTTTAGTAAAGATCTGATCAAAGTACAGAGGAGAAATGAAACCAGAGAAAAGGAAACACTTGCTTTTATAAGAAAGTATCCCCCAATATGTAACAGCTTGGGGTGTTGAACCCCTGCTAAGAGTTAATAGTCAGTGAAACCACTTCTAGCTTTTACACTATAATGTGCTTGATTTCCTAGCATGATATACTTTTTTCAGAGTATTTTGCATTATGTATTTAATAGCTTTTTTATGTTTTTCTACGTGGTAGGGGTAACTGTATCAAAAAAACTTGCCTGCCTTTAGTAAAACATTTTTTCTCATATGTAACTCGTATCTAAATGTGGTAACATTAAAAACCAGTGTAATATATAAAAGTAGTATATTGAATTATTGAATTGATTATTTATTTTTAGTGTATTTTCTAATGAACATTTCTTGTACATCCTGGACAATTATCCCTTAAATCATTTTCATCTTCAAATAATACACCACACCAAATACAATAAAAGTACTTTTCACGTAAATATTTTGTCAGAATATCTAATTTTTCATTAACAGTAATATCTTCTTCTTCTTCTTCTTCTTCTTCTTCTTCTTCTTTCTCTTCTTCTTCATTTTCATCTTCTTTTTTCTCCAAATCATTTACCCAGAACCAAGATTCTAAAGGTTCTTCTTTATTTGCTTTAGCATCTAGTTGTTGACAAACTTTTTGGCTTTTATATAAATCTACTTTTAACATTTGCTCTAATTTGGTTTCTGCCAATCTTTCTCGGAAATCTTGCATATGTGAATTATCTAATCGTGTATCTACTATTTTTGATTTGGTTTCTTTTTTTGCCGATGTTTTGCCTAATCCATGTCGATCAGCTTTCAATTCTATTCCAATTGGCTCAATCATACCTGATTCTGTTTTTCCTATACCTTGTCCTGGTTTATATCCCATTTTCATAAGCAAAGCAAAACCTATAAGCAAAGAAGAGATAAATAGGATTAACTTTATAAGTTATTTGTAGAACTCACCTTTATTACTACTTGCTATGGCATTAGACATGCCCTCTTCTCGTTTTTCACGCTCTATTAAATGTATTGATTTATTTTTTTCTTTCATTTTTGCTTCATGCTCAGCTTTTCTTTTTTCTAATTCGAATTGTCTTTTATCTGTATGTCTATAAACTAGACTTGGCGTAGCACATTTTTCGGACAATTGCAAAAACTTATCGGACATATAATCTTCATCATCTGACATTTTAGTTTGTTCAGTTATTTTTATACTTAATATCAGAAGAAATTTTTTATATAAACTTCCACTTTTGACAAAAATTTTTTATTAACGTCAGTATTACTTATCAATTATCGTTTAAGATAAATTTTATATATGATTTAAAGAAGTAGACCATTTATTTATCGATAAAAATTTCAAATTTATGCGCATATCTTTTTAATGTTTATGTAGTCCTTAGTACAATGATTTTAATTGGGAAATATTTTTAATAAAACACTATGTTTTGAGGTTAAGACGCAGCTGTGCTTATAACGCGTACTAAACGTACAACAAACATAGTCTCTCTCGTAGAGGCGTCATTAATGTAATAGAAAAAACTGTATCAATCATAAAAACTTTTAAAATAGTCAGAGGATCGAATTATTTCGTATTTATTATTTTTTGAAAAATATAATAACAGGATTTTGAAAAATTTTTAATCGAAAAAATATAAGAAGAAAAATATTAAGGTATAAGCCAACGGATCTTTTTCAATATACTATCATGAATAATAAAACTTGGAAACTTAGAAAATAATCAATACGAAGGTATTTATTTTAATGTTTACAGAGAGTTTGATATTTTTCAAAAGATCTTATAATTTATATTAATATTCAAGGAAGAAACGCCCGCGCATATTTGAAATTATTCAGATCAGCATGGAGATAGATAACGTGATGTAATGGGACTCCGCTCATTTGCACGAAATGAAGAGGACACAAAAGTGAAAGGATTGACGATATCATGATTTGTCGTCTTTTATATTCATATAGATGAGAAGAAAAAGTTTATTCATAATGTGATCAGGTTTATTATTAACCTTTTATTTAGTCATTATTTAGTCGTTATTTATTCGATTGGTCTTTTGGCTATAATCGATTCGAATGAACTCGTCCAGTAATACGCTATAATACGTAGTACTTACGTGCCTCAATTATGTCATCATCAGCAATTACTCATTTTCATAGAGTTCCCAATGAACTAAGATAAAATTTGATTGATATATTTGAACGATATAAGATTAATAAACGTGACATTTATTTTTTCATCATTTACATCTCAAAGATATTTGTTTCGATAGAGATAATATTCTTTTTGAATAAAAATTCATTTGAGAGAGAGAATCATGATAAGAAGGCACGTTTATCTCTTTGGTTAATTTCCTGTTTCCGATATTTTCCACCGATAAAGCCAGACAGGTTCTTACCAGGCTGTTCGTTCTTTCGTTTGCTAGTTCTATAAAACATAACCTATAGTGGTTACAATTTACGAGGTTCAGGTATATTCGCTGCCGTAAGCGATACACGTACAGGTACATGGATACGTACAATTTCTATGTGTGCGTATATATACATTTATAGTCGAGGATGTTGGATGACGATTGGCGGCTTGTAACATGGCCGACCGATGCGCAAGTCGAGTTGCGCAGCTGACAAATTTTGTCAAACTTCTGTATTACTGTATGACTGTTATATAGAGTGTTACAAATCATTTCGTGATTGAATCACTTTGTTCTCGACTTTTGAACAATGTATCATCTAAAAGTATCGCGTTTACCTTATTTGTTGTTTGAGCCTTGTGAGAATATATAAGAGTATAGAGCGTAAAAGCGAAAGGTGGAAGAGTGAGTGCAAGATAGAGAGAAGGAAGGAGGCGTTAAAAGGAGGACTCGTTTAGAGGGAGGAAAGTGCTAACGTGTAGAGAGGGAAGAGAAGGAGAGAGAAAGAGAAGCAGAGTGGCCGATCTGCTTATTTCGAGAAACATACCTTTACCTGTTAACCGTTGTCATAGATTTTAAGAAGAGACCAAATTAGTGAATTCTTTCATTAAGCAGTAAAAGAAAATCGAAGTGGGAAGGATACGAATCATATTTTCATTTCTATCTTATCGTATCGAGACGAGACTATGCACGGAAAAAGAAATTCGTAAAGGTAACAAGGAACGATCGAAGGGAGACGACAACGAAAAATCATAATAACGAAGATAAAGATTTCTTTCCATCGTAGAAACATGCTAATTCGTCTGTCACGAGGAGGCGTGACGAGTCGTAGGTCGCAAGAGTTTCGAGCACGATTCTTCTCGTGACCGAATTCTGAGGTTCGGGTGTGTACGAAGTACACGGTGCGTGCCTAAGTACGAAATCAAGAAGAAACGATTTATCGAGATTATCCTCGATGAGATATACAATACCGCGTGCGAGTTTCTATCTTCCTCTTCCGCATTTTTTCTCGACACTCTATCGCTAAAGAATATTATTACGTCCTCAAGGCTATTTTGGAATAGAGTTCACACTGTCTGGTTCGTCCAAGATATTCGGCTATGGTTGTAGCCAGTGGTGGATGGGTACAAAATGCCAATTATCCTGCTGCTCAGAATAATAACAATCTGAGCTTGAGCAACATGCAGGACAATAAGATGGCACCGAAAGTTGTCCTGATTTGCAGGGACAACTCTCATCCGTTTCAAGAACGTACGTTGACTTTGGAAGAACCTGTGAAAATAGGTCGTTCAGTGGCCAGAGTAAGGGCTGCTCCAAATAATGCGATCTTTGACTGTAGAGTGTTGTCAAGGAATCACGCATTGCTTTGGTATACCGGTGGAAAATTTTATTTACAAGATACTCGTAGTAGCAATGGAACATTCATTAACAATCAAAGGTTAAGTACTTCAGGCTTAGAATCTGCAGCCGAAGAAGTATGTTCAGGAGATATAGTTCAATTTGGAGTGGATGTAGTAGAGAATACAAAGAAAGTAACGCATGGTTGTATAGTGGCAACAATAAAGCTTTATCTGCCGGATGGTAAAGAAGCTAAAGCTAGTCTTAGCACATCTGTTACACCGGTAGGTAGTAATGTTTCCTTAGAGGATTTATATAAATTGTATCAAGTTATACAAGAAGCTTCTAGGAGGGAAAAGGCGCTTAATTCTAAACTAGGACATCTTCAACAATTGGTAGAAAATATTCGAAAAGTTACTAATCAGTCATGGAAAGCATTGATAACGGAAGATCGTTTGTTATCATGGGTTGAAACTGTGGAAAATCAACTGGTTGTTTATTCTAAAAATTACACAGAAGATAAGATTAGAAATGAACTTGTAAAACTTCAAGAGGAAAAAGCACAATATCAAAATACAGCAAAGGAAGCATTGCAGAAAATTTTGCAAGAAAAGCTGGAAATTGCTAAAAGACTAGTGCATGTAGAAACTCAATTAAGCGAAACTGAAGAAGAAAATCAGAGTTTGCACAGTGTTTCAAAATATACTCAAAATGAATTGCAAGAACTTAGTGTCAAATATACAGAAGTACAAAAGAAACTCCAGGAAACGACGAACAAACTTTTGGAAACTGAAGAAAAATTAAAAGTAGTGAAGCAAAATGCAGAACAAGAGATACAAGTTATATTAAAAACATTGGAACGTCAAGAGGCAAAAGAACAAAACTTGTTGGCAAGATTACAAAAGTCTAGATTAAGTTCGGTTAATATTCTTAAGCAGATCACTGCCTTGAGAAATTATATGCAAACTCTGCAAGATATGGATCCAAAATTAGTTACAAGTGAACATTTTGATTCAAAAGATGGAGAAAATCCTATTGATGCTATTAATGCAATTTTGAATAAATTAAATTCTATTAGTGCTGGCAATATAGAAATGGATTCTGAAAGTAATTTTAAAGAAGAACAAGATAATCAATTTAATTTACAAGATATAGATTCTAATCAATTGAAAGTAGTAAATTCTGAATCATTTAGTTCAAAAGAGAAATTAGATGACTTGGCAGTGGGAAATGATAATTTAACAGAATATATTTTGCCGCCTCCATCTAGGAGAACATTAGTAAATGGAAATGCTAATTTAGACAATTTGGATATTAATTCGGATGCTGATATAGATTCGGATGCAACGGATGAAACATGCAGTGTTGCTAGTGATGATGTTAGCATAAAATCGACTATAGAAAACAAGAAAGAAGAACATGCCTTTGGAGAAATTAAAGAGATATTTGTACCACATAAAACGGAAGTTAGATTTGCGTCCAATGAAAATGGCGAGCAATTAGAAGTTTATTATGAGCCAACGGAACAAACAGAAAAGGAGAACGAATTATTAGAAAAAGCAAGTGATACCGTAGATTCTGAAAAGTCTTTCAGAGAAGTAGAGAATATAACAACAGAAAAATATGAACAAATTGAAGAGAAAAATGTCAACGAAAAAGTTGACTTAAATAAAGACTGTGACGAAGATCATCTAGAAGGAGATTATATTAAGACATTAAAGCCTATGACTAAGAATGAAAGTATGCAACAGAGTTTGCATTCAAAAGAATATATATTGCACACTCTAATTGGATCTTTAGATTCTTTAAAAGGTGAAGACAGCCTGGAAGCACAACAAGTGGTCAAGCAGGAATTAGAAGAATTAAGAGACTCGTTGATTCATGAACCAACTGAGATCATTATGGATAGGTTGAAGGAATTGTATTATCGTGCGAAAAATGAGGCTCAAAGGATGCAGGAAGTTAATGAAGAATTAGTAATAGTGAAAGAAAAGTACAATGCCTTTTTAGATGAAAGAGGAGAACTATTAAAAAAATATACCACATTAAAGCAACAGTGTGGTGATCTGCTAAATGCAACCTACACTGTGCCAATACATTATGTTGTTCCCATTGTAATAGCGTTAGTCTGCATGTTGCTAGAAAAAATCTTCTAATGTTTTTTGCTTTTGTAAATAATTTTCTCTATGAGAAGTAATATATCTCCTTTTTAATTTTTTATCTACAGTAATAATAATAATATTAATAATAATAATAATTAATAATAGTAATAAAAAAAAAAAAATAACAATATTAGCTATAATATGTGGTGCAATCACAAACTCAAGTTTTATTCTGTATAACTGTAGAAGTGGATTTAGGTCTGGAAAATTTATAATCTCTATTTGAGAAATTTAACGTTTTTTTATATGATTAAGATTAAACAAATTTGTAAATAGTATGATATACAAATGAACGTATCCATAAAGAACCAAATTCAGGAATTTTTCAGTTTTTACTTTTTTTTTTGTCTTTTTTTTTCTTTTTTTTTTTTGTCTTTTTTTTTTTTTAAATTCTTTTGGAGGAATGAAAAATCAAAGGCAGTATTATATATTCTATGGACATATGCATTGTGTATCGATTTAAAATGAAACTACGGCTAGATGGAACATATTTAGAGAAGAAACTAGACAATACCACTGAAAATGTTCAATATGCTGCCAATCTGAATAATCATATCTTTTCAAAGTTGTGGTGGCATTTAGTATCGGATTACAATGCCACACGCTTCGTGTTAACACGTCGTCGCGATTATTTATAATGCAACGTCTTCGTTGGATCGATCAATGAATGGCAAGTGGCTATGACACAAAATTAACTGAGCAAAGTGTGTTCATCAATATATTATCTCATTATTTTCCGTTTATTGTATGTCTTTTCTTTTTTTGCCTGAGTATGAAAGTAACAAATAAACAAACAAACAAAAAAAGAAAAAAGGAAAAAGAATATAGACAAAAAAGAGTCTTATTTTACAATCGACTATCACGTTGAGATCACGCATGCGAACAAATTTTTATAAAATGTGTTGTGCGGTGGCTGTAAATCTTTCTTCTTTTTCTTCTTCTTCTTCTTCTTCAAGATTTCTTATCGCAAAATTTATCTTACCCAAATTACCGTTTCATCACCGATATCTATTACATGTATACTCATTCATACACACACACACACACACAGATATACAATCTTTTTGAAATTAATAGTTTAAAGTTCACTTTTTTCTTTCTTTTTTTTTTTTATTTTTTTTTTATTTTTTATTATTTTTTTTTTTTATCTTTCATATTATCATTTATAGATGGAGTATCGTTTCATAATACATATGGCACGTGTTCAGTTGTTTGTAAAAAGATGTGTTGCGTAGTTTTTCACCGCAAGCGTGCTTCGTGCACAGGCATGTTATTGATTGAGTTGTTTAAAATAAAATTGATTTTGTAATGGTACCGCAAGTTCTATTTATCGATAGTGTATAATTACGATTATCTATTTATCTATGCGTTCTTAATCAATGTGTTTTTGTCTACGCGGATTGTGCAAAAGCTTTAAATGCTCACTATTTTCGAATTTAATTATTATTTAAATAATACATTTTTCGTATATTTTTATTTTTTTTTATTTTTTTTTTTTTTATATAAATATGCACGCTCGATCTATATCTTCATTTGCATTGATATCATCATATTAGAAAGCATATCTAATCGACCGACCTAATAATTATTAAGCAGATTATTCTCATATACTTGTAGAATTTTTTTAAAGCTAATCGGTACAAGGATTTTTCAATCCTACAGCGATAAAAAGAAAATGATCTAGGCATCTATTCAAAAAAAAAAAAAAAAAAAAAAAAAGAAAAAAAGAAAAAAAGAAAAAAAAAGAAAAAAAAGAAAAACGAAAAAAAAAGAAAAAAAATAAAAGGAAAAAAAAATTGATAAAAAGAAAAAGAAAATATAGAAAGACAGATTTCCGAATTGTACACTTTTCCATTGAATTCTTTTTATATGAATATAATCGAATTTAATCGTACCTTGATTCATTAGTTTTAATTAGAGTGCCATTGCTCGATCAACATTTTCCGTGTTAAAAGAATTATTAAAGAGACGTAATTATAAGAGAGAAAGAAAAGAAAAAAAGAAAGAAGAGATTGGATTATAAATATATTCTCGATTTTTGTCTTTCGAGAGAAAGAAAATCAAATAGTCTCTCACGATTGTCACTTTCGTCACTTGAATTTAAAAAGAAAGACAAGAGAATCGTGGAAATTTATATAGCAAATCCTACTTGTACATAATATTGTTGATATAACCTTAATACTAATGTATAAGTCATAAAAAATAAAAATTAACTTAATTGAGAATGTATTTTTTTCTCATTTTGTAAGACCTAAGGCATGTGAAATTACTATAGTAGAGTAAACGATAGATCAATTATAGTTGTATTGTCTCTAGAAATTTTATAAATTGAAAAAAAACCCCATTTTATATCAATTTAATTGTTCAGTTGTGAATCATTATTCTTACAAATCTTTTGTTATTTTGTCATTATAAATTTCTATCGAAACTTTTTGTACATTTTTACAAAATAAATTTCTGTTCGAACAATAAATCAATAACATGAAAGAGAAATAAAAAAAAGAAGAAAATTAATAAAAAAAAATAAAAAAAATTAAAATTAATAAAAAAAAAGCGGAACAAGCCGGCAGAAAAAGAAAAAGAAAAGAGTGTATTTAAAAAAGATACATTGAAGCGCAATCGATTCGAGTGCTATTTTTAAGAATTATATATGATACAGGTCGCGTATCTGTATTTTACAGTCTCTTGATAATTCAGCCTATATTCAGCTTTATATCAATTGGCCATATGCTACTGAACTAAACGTAGACCTCTCATGAATGGATCTCTTTCGTTAGCATCGTCGCTTCTGCGACGTTTTGATGCGAGAGATTATGTAATTTAGATAGGAAAATACGCGTTGATACGTACCTCGCGGTTTGAAGGATCGTTGAATATAAAGACGACATTGTATATGTTATGTATCTTTTTACACGCTATTGTCGACTGTAATACGTAATAATAATTGATACAAATTTCTAATCTATTTTTTTCTCTAACTTTTTATGATTCTTTTGTTTTTGTTTTGTCTCTAGATACAGGAGATCGTCTCCGAGGAACTAAGGAGTATAATTAATAAAACGAACCATACGAGTATTATCGTAATTATAATCTTGTAATGCTGATGTCAGAGCAATGAAGAAGTTGAATAAGAAGGTGGAAAACTCGTCGAACGACCAAAATAAAAATATGTCGGATGGACAGGTCACGAATGGCGATACCTCACCCACTCGCATCTGCAGAGATTTTCTACGAAATGTTTGCCACAGAGGGAAACGTTGCAAATATCTTCACGAACGTTCGGACGATGATCCGGTCGAGGGTTACACATTTTGTCATGACTTTCAAAATGGCATGTGCAATTGGCCGGGTTGTAAATTTTTACATTGTACGGAGAACGAAGAGAAACGTTTTCGTGCGACGGGAGAGTTACCGGCTCATGTTTTAAATAGGTTGAAAAATAATAGTGAAAAGTCCGAGTATCCTCTTTGCAAAGATTTTATTAAAGGTACTTGCCAAAGGACACAGTGTAAATACAGACACGTGAAGAAGGAAGAACCACAACATAGTTTGACCCAAACGTCGCATAACAGTGCGTCAAGACCTCCTCATAATTTCAATAGTCCTAGCAATAACGAAAGTCGTAGATATGAGGAGGACAGAAAGTAAGTAATAAAATCATGTCGTCATGTTTCTTAGATCATTATTTTATTTTTAGATAATCCATGATTTTCAAAATAAAACTATTTCAATTTGTCAAACACCTATTAATCAATGAATTATATTTGTATATAGTTTCCATTGGCCGATGGAGGAACAACACAATTTAGTCGCAAGCAATGGCTATAATACGTCTCAGCATCCAACAGATTACATAGGACCACCGGAGCCAAAGCGACGAATAGTTTCCGGTGAGACGGTCGTCCACTTCGAAACTTCGCAAATCGTTGGTCAACATACCGCACAGCCGGTTACACCAGGCTATTATTATCCAGTAATACCTCGTAATGAAGCTAGGGCTATTGTTTTAGAGGATGAAAATGCATTATTACGAAAGAAAATAGAGGAACTAAAGAAACAGGTTATTATCTTCATCGGACTCGTAATATACTCTCCGAGTGAATCATCAGATATTTATTATTATTATTATTATTGTTGTTATTATTGTTATTATTATTATTGTTGTTGTTGTTGTTATTATAGGTCAGCGATTTGACCGCAACCAATGAGTTTTTGCTGGATCAAAATGCTCAATTGAGAATGTCAGGAAAGCGAACAGCAAATGTGACTGCTGTGACAGTCCCAGCGGTTACAATTACAAACACCGTTCCACCGTCTCAAGCTCCTACTCCACAACAAATGGTCAATGCCGCTGTAGCAGCTGGTACGCTACGTACGGTTACAGCGAGTGTAGCCACTGTTCCAGTAAGCATAGCTACGGTCGCACCCGTATCTATTGCTGCGGTGTCCATGGCTCCTGTCTCGATTCCACCACCTATCGTGACCATGGCACAGCAGACTATCACGATGAGTGGTTCAGGTCCACAAGCGACAAATCAACAACCACCTAATACGCAACAACCTGCCAGTTTACCTCTTTCAATATCAGGTGCAACCGCACCTTTGGTTTCCTATCCTATTATGACTCAAGAACTTAGGCCTGTTTTGCAGTAATGCATTGACCGGAGAAAGCTTTTCGGTTTACTAGGTGAGTCAAGGAATAAATAGTTGCTTTCTGTATTTGTGACTTTGGGGCTTGAACTTTGACCGAATATCTTTGCAATAATACCTCGTAAAGAAATGGTGAAAATGCAGAAAGTAACAAACGTATGTGTGTACCTAGCCGAAATGCGTCTGTGTACATCTAAAGGATGACTTTAATGAATACCAAAAAATATTGACGGAACTGCTGTTCTCATTATATTGGAAAATTTATATAATTTATTATGCAGGGTAAACGTAAAAACGCAACTTTTATAGCAGTACAGTTTCCATGCACTCCTTTAAGATGTTCATACATCTTCACACGATTTGTATATATTGCTTCCTTCTGTGGTTCTAATTTCTCTCGAATATCGCATTTTTACTTATCTCTTTAAAAATTTATTCTGGAAAGTAATAAAAAATGAGGATCGTATGAATGTAATCAGTATAATGTGTGAGTGAAATATAAATTGTTTCCGATTTATTAATGCATACGTAATTGAATATGTAGAGGTTGATAAAGAAACAACAAATCACTGACTTTGTTTTATATGATAAACATCACAAAAAAAATATCAATATATGCGTATAGTCATTTGCAAAATAGCTAAGCGAATCTGTGAGAAAAATTGTAAAGTAAGAAATATGTAAGAAGGAACTCATTTAGATTATTAAATTAATGTAAGTACAAAATAGAATGAAATATATTAGGTCACAGTGAAGACTCGTCACTGAATTAAGGTAGTAGCGAACCCTGTAACTGTTTTCTGTATGCAAGGCTGTAAATATTTTGTTGCTTCATTGTTTTCCAAGAAAATGTTTATACTCCCATTTTCAATAAATAAGTCGACTATTCTTATAAAATAGCAATATTTTAATAAATTAAATACACATCAAGGCCCATTGTGCATATTTATGTAAACTTTTGACAAAATCGTCATATTTAAATAAGGGGAAAGAAAAAAGGAAAAGAAGGTAAGAATTCTAATCATAATTTTGACGCGTAGGAATATATAAAATATTTATAATAAATTATGAAAAAATATTTGGTTTATTATGTAATGTTGATACATCTTCATACGATTTGTATGTATTGCTTCCTTCTGTGGTTCTAATTTATCTCGAATATCGTATTTATTGGTTTATTGGTTTATTTGGTTAATTATTGAAGGTTAAGTAATTGATGAAGAACGTTGTAAGAGAAATTGAAAAATGTTGAAAGAGAAAGAAAAAAGAAAAAAATTATATAATTTGATTATATAACAACTCTTAAAGAAACAACTTTATGTTGTTAAAAATCCCGAATCTTTATTAAACGTACCACCACATATTACATTTTTTTTCTTTCATTGATATGAGTACAATCTATGGTATATTTTAACTTCAGCTTATATAGCATAAATGCAATTGAATAAAATTAGCTATAAAGAAGAATAATCTTAATACATAAAATAGTTGATAAAAAAAAATATATATTATACTACAATATATATTTGGTAAAAACCAAAGTATTAATTATTTCTGTTTTAGATAAGAACAAAAATATATTTTAGTTGCGTTATGCTATACGTAATGTTACAAAGTTATTATTTTCATTCTACATATTCCTTCTGATGTAATAATCGTACAGTTTTTCTTGTGTTTCTAAGATTTTTAATTGTATATAAAATGGAAGTAGCTTGTAATTTATATCATTATTTATACACATAACATTATTTTTGGTTTCTTAGATCTTTGATATGTACAGTACTGTAATCGTTTATTGTGAAGAACACTGTCTTGCATTTTTCAGTACGTATATTTGATTATCGACGAATCGATATATTTCATTTTTTACTTTAAAATATATGTATATATACTGTGTATATATATATATAAAAGAAGATAGCAATGTGTCGATGCATATATGTATGCAGTTATTGCATTTCTTTTAAAAATAGGAAGATTAATTAAATTAACATATTTGGCTTAATACATTCTTCATCGTTATCAGAATTCGTGCTGTAACTTTTGTTAAAATTTATTTCTATGTTGTTGCAGGCAAGGATTTAAATGATCTGTTTCTTAACCAATATGCACCAGCTAAAAGAACAGTGCAACAAAAACCGACTATAAAACGTAATTTCCAATGGTACTTTGAACATCTCAATACATTAATTACTTTAATAGTTTGTTCTCTAGTATCACGTTCGGTTCCTGAATTTTCTATTACAAAATTTGCCATATCTGCTTTTTTTTCTAAAGACATTTGAGCTTCTATTCTTAGTTTTGCTTTAGCTTCTGTAAATCCCGTACGTTCTATTAATCTTTGTAATTGTAAATCCTCTTCGCTGAAAATGGTAAGTAATTACAAATATTAATATCGATATAATAATAATAATAATAATAATAATAATAATAATAAAATAACTTACCAAGTTACAACAATAATCTTATGCAAGTAATTCAACATATGTCCTGATTCAAAGAGTAACGGTAATTCCAGAACTATAAATGAATGGCCCTGTACAAAATATTTAAATGTTTGCCAATATATTTCTCTATATATGTCTGGATGGGTAATAGCATTTAATTTTTTTCTTTTTTCAACATCATTGAAAATAATATCGCCTAGTTTGGCTCTATCAAGTTTTTTTGTACTGAGAAATACCTCAGGACCAAATTCCATTTGTATTTTATGCCAAGCTGGTTTTCCTGGTTCCACAACTATAAATATAAGAAGTATAATAATTAAAAAGCTATATTTCTTTTAAATCGTAAGGAGAACGTCGATAAATTTATATTTTAAATAAGAGATCTTATATTTTTTAAATAGATATCTTATTCATTTAAGAAGCTTATACTTGACAAAGTAAAAATTATTTTTAACGACTTTTACTTATATCGTACAAGAATCTACATAAACAAACTTTTGCATTAAAAATTTTATTACAAGGAATTACTTTTAAAAGAATAATTATATCATCTAATTGCACGATGACATCGTGCAATAGTGTAATAGTGCATCGTGTAATAATGAAAAATTCGAGCCGATATGTATTTTTCATTAATTCTTAATACTTTTATCTTCTTACGAGTAAAGTTCATTTTGTATTCAATGTGACACTAGTAATATAATTAATCATATCTAACCTTTACGGGCTATCGCATCGGCATCAATGACGGGTATGCCATGTTCGCGAAATACACCAGCCACAGCACTTTTTCCAGTGGCTATTCCACCTGTCAAGCCTACTAGGAACATTATAAAGATAATTTAGATTAGAAGTCTGCAATATTTTCAGAATTTTGTCACGTCAACATCGTCATTAAACTATACATGGATTCTAAAAAGCTTAAACTACTCCGTAAAAGTGAAACTTGTAAGAACGAACAATGTTCTTATCACGTCAAATCTTTCTAAATATTTCCTTGAATTTACTAGATTTTGTTGCGATAAAAATATCCCTAGATCATATACAACATAGATCATTATGGTTAAGCATCCGGTGCATTTAAATTCAAATTATACGAAAAATATATAATTTATTGCTTAATGATTGATTTGAAATGTTGGACAATTATATGGTTAGAATAAACAATAATAATTTATTGTGCACTTATATATACATATATATATATATATATATATATATATATATATATATATTCATATATATGATAGTAAATATTTAAATTAATAGTAAATTCTTTTTGCATTTTCAGAGAAGCAAATAAATAAACGAGATGAAATAAATAAAACAGAAATAAAAAGTGAAAAAATATCTGGATAGAAAAGATAAAACATTTCGATTGATAGAATTAAAATTATAATTAAATAGAATTTGGAAGAGAGATATAAATAAAATATTGTTATAACTTAGTCGTAAATTATTAGACATCTTTTCTATTTATATCTTTCGATAAATCCTAAATTGAAATCTATACGTCAAAGTAAGCAATGACATATATTTATTTTTATTTCCAATTAATTCATTGTATCTATCTAGTTATCGATTAATTCGTTTATATTATTTACTTTATATCATTTTCTTTTTAAATAAAATAAAAGGATACGCATATATACATACGTACGTATATATGTATGTAGTTATTTTATTAAAAGTAGCGGTCACCCCCCCTCCAAAAGCATAGGTAGATTAAACCCCTACCACTCAACGTTTACGTCGTGCGCTATTTACGTTCAGTCTCTTAGCCGACAGACGGCGGTACGGACGTATTATCGCGCGCGCGCTCCACGTTCTAGGAACTTTTGCCTTTGGCGTACTGGCAGATTCCTCACAACAGTGTCTACTCTCAAAGATGGCAGATCAATTTGTGTTGTATTATCATGTGACGGTGAAAAGCTCTCGTTGATAAGGCGGTACGTGCGTTAACTGTCGTAGATTTTCTTCCTGTGGAAGGACCGCGTTCCACAAAGTCGAAAATCGGCGCGATGGCGGACATGAAGAGTCCACCGTTCAGTGATATTAAGAGGCCGGAGGAGGTGGTGGCGATGGCGATGAACGACAGCTTGAAATTCGCCGTCCTGATTGGCCTGATCGAAGTGGGACAGGTGTCTAATCGGGAAGTTGTCAACACGGTGCTTCATTTGGTGAGTGATCATTCTTTTTTTTTCTTTCTTTTTCAATTTTTTTTCTATCTTTTTTTTTATTCCTTTTAAAGAAAAACGTCAATGACATTTTTATTATGATCAAAGGATCTGGCCGAGTTTGGCCAGTGCCGTAGTATACGACATAACCTGCCGGCATCTTCGGGGGTGTGTGGTTGACGGAGGAGAAAAGAAAGATAGAGAGAATATCACGTTCTCTCTCTCTCTCTCTCTCTTTATTTTTCTTTCGTTCGCTTGCTCGTTTCTCCATTTGTCGAGCAAATCCTTGTATTAAAGTAAACTGTCAAACGCGCGCCTCGATGTTTTTCCCTATTTTTCATTCGATTACATTTTTTCTAATGCGCTATATCGAGGACGGCCACGCGTTTTTCACTATTAAACCTCTTATCACGAGTCAAGAGTTTTATTTGTTTTTTATTGGAATGAAGAAAAAAAATTAAATTTGGAGAATCTCATGAAGGAATACAAAATCTTTGTATTTTTTAAAAATATCATTATTTCTCGATCGGAAAGATAGAGAGAGAGAGAGAGGGAGAGAGAGAGAGAGGGAGAGGGAGAGAGAAACGTCGGAAAACCACGTTTTCGTTACTTCGTCTCATCTCGTCTTGTTTCTTGTCTCTTTTTTTCTCTTCTCGTCCCCTTCGCCTCGTTTCGATTAGGTTCACGATTGATTTCTCTTTATGATCTTTATTATCGATCATTCCATGTCGTAAAATTTTACAATTTCGATCGTTATTATACCTTTCGTCATAATACTTTATCATTATTCTCATTCTCGCCAACGGCGTTATCTCGTCCGGATCCATTTAGGAAACTTTTCGACGTGTCCGTCAACCGACAAATTGGCCCGGAGCGTTTGTTTTCCTCTACCACCTGTCGAAAATTAATTAACGAATTTTGAGGATGCACGACGGAAAATGCGCGCGCGAAAATCTCTCGTTTTCGTTCTCGTTCTTGACGTTCCTCGGAAGTGAATTCGATCGAAATATTAATAATCAAATTTATTTCGGATATCGTTTCTATCGTTGGTATCATTTTGAAATACCTCAATTAAACTAAACTCAATTCGTGGATTATTTTAGCTTATATCCTATACAATATATATTTATATGATATGCGTATCCAAAGGAGATTTTCGTATATATGAAAAAGGAGAAATATGCGAAATATAAAGGTGATTTAAAAAAAAAAAGAAAAAAAATAGAAAGAAAAGAAAGAAAAAAAAATAAAGAAGACGAAGGGACGGCAAGGGGATCGATGTGGTATCTATCGTTCCCTTTGACATGTCTCTTTTGCGTGCGATCATTCACTATCCGGATGGTATATAACTCTTTTTTTTTCTCCTTTTTGGACAACTGAGAAGAACGTTATCGATAAATCGATAGCAATTTTCTATGAAACTATATGTATTTGTTATTTGTAGAATTTATGAGAATGATGCAACGGAGATTATTACATACATAGAGAAAATCCAACGTAATCGTTATTTTTATTTTCAATTTTCTGTTTGTTTTTTTTTCTTTTTTCTTTTTTTTCTTCCCGCATTCACCTCCTTCCACCCAGCCTCCTCCCTCTCTCTCGCCTAAGAATATTTACTGCCATTGCTTTGAGTCATTAATATTGAGTTTAATCGTCGTACAATTTATTTATTTTCATTCATTTTTTTTTTTTTTATGCGTACACATGTGTATGTATATATATATATTTTTTTTGTTTGCTTTTCTATAAAAATATACACGATAGAAAAATATATAGTAGAAATATCGATGGTGGTATACGTTCGTGTGAAATAAAAAAAAACAATATTTTCTCGAGCGTTAATGAACTTAAAATGAATAGTATTGATATTATTTTAGAAAGTCCATTGATTGAAGTAACTTTTGATAGCGAATATAATTTACTAACGTTATCTGTCCAACGATAAAATTCATTATCGGTTTTGTGAGATATTCAATGATTTTTAATGGAAAAAGGTGTTGATAGATAGAGAAAGAGAGAGAGAGAGAGAGAGAGAGAGAGAGAGAGAGAGATCTTACGTAATATCATGAAAATATCTTATTTTAAAATATTACAAAATTGTATGTAGGCAGAAATGTGTATTCTCTCTTTCTCTTTCTTTTTTCCCTTCTAATTCCCCCTCTCTCCCCCTTCTCTCTCTCTCTTTCTCTCTCCCGTTCTTTATCTTTCAACTTTTTCATTTTTTTTATTTCATGGTCATAATGTTACGTCATGGAAGAACGTTTCCGACAAAGGTGTGGTAATCATTTAAAATATCCGCCTTTATTCGAAGAACGAACGTATAAACGAATAAACGAAGGAACGAAGAAACGTATGAACGAACAAACGAACGAACGAATGAAGGAAGGAATGAAAATGAGAGAAGAGGGACGATCGTTTTACAATAAAAAAGACAAATAATACTGCACGTGGTACCGATTAATAATCTCTTACGTAGGAGAGTTCTACGTGTCGAACAAGTTTTCTTCTTTTCGCTCTTTTTTTTTTGTTTCTTTTTCTTTTCCTTTTTTTTTCTTCATTGATCTTCAACGACCATTGGTCATGATAACGGGGCCAAAAGCTTTTAACGAAAGCTTTTGAGCGTTTTTCGTTAGCGATTAAAGTTGTAAGAACGATTCAATTGATCGTAATCGATTCGTCGTTGGATCGATACCTTTAATTTTTGTTACTTTCTCGTTTAATTGGGCATACTCGTTTTATTACGTTTCTATTTTTTTTCTTTCACAATAAACATATTCGTGATGTGTTACGAACAGATGACGTTAATTATATTTTGTCTGAAAGTACGATAATTAAAAGTAGGAAGAAGAAAAATTAAAGAAGTTAAAGTTGCGAATGAAGTATCTGGCATAAATTGTCAGAAACAGAAACGAAATTTAATTGACTGCTGATTAATGAGTTCGCGAGATTTTATTTATTTATTCTTTCTTTTGTTGCGAATGACTTTACGTCATTACATATTTATTTATAAAATAATAAATATACTTATGTCGAAATCACAGATCAATCGATTACGATTATACGTTCGATTCGATGTTTTATTTTGTACGAATGATTTCTCAGAATTATATATTTATTTAAATCTATAGATACAATGAGTATATGTGTGTACACATACACATACATAGACGCATACACGCATGCGCGCGTGCATTTATTGACATATATTATATAATATAGATAAGGTGAAAAATCGTTTGGAGTAGAAATATGTGATGGCTTTATATATATGTTTTTATCAATCTGATTTATTTTTTATTTCCCTCTTTTTCCTTTTCTGTTTTTTTCTTCTCCTTTCTTCTTCTTCTTCATCTTTCCTTTTCCTTTTCCTTTTTTTTTTTATATATACATTATCTACTCTAAGCCAACATAAATGTAGAGTAGAATTCGTAACGGACTCGAATTAGCGTTGGCGTTGTTTGAAATTACGAGCCTATCACACCGCCCTTGAAAGCCCTTAATCTAGCTATTGTTCAAGGTGGGTTACCGCTGCGAGCATCGGATCGCGTGTTACGACGTTGATCATCGATCTCTCTCACTTACTCTCTTGTATGTGTTTCCTTTCTGTTGGGTTGTTTGTTTTTTCTTTTCCTTTTTTATTTTTACATTTTGTTTACTCCTCCTTCATTTTTCATAACAAACAAATTAAAAATGTGCGTGCGATGCTACGAGGAGTTAGATAAAAGAAAAAGAAAAAAGAAAAAAAAATAGAGAAAAATCATAAAAAGGCAAATTAAAAAAGATAGAGAGAGAGAGGGGGGGGGAAGAAGAGAGATAGAAAGAGAAAGAATAAGAAGAGGTATGAAGTATCGACAAATGCTACGACAACGAATTTGCGTTAAGCGAATAGCGAGCCAAAACGATAAAATTTCCCGAGATTATTTTTACGGTCGAAGGAAGGCGTCCTCTTTCTTTTTTTCGATCAGCGAATAGCGTGCATATTTATGGTGTCACGTCGATTATTTCGAGAGAGAGAGAGAGAGAGAGAGAGCGAGCGAGAGAGCATATAGGAATTTTTCGATAGGAAGCTTTTCGTTCATCGTATCACCTTGACGTCGACACGTTGATAAAATGTTGACGTTGAGATTAGATAAACACGTATGATCGACGTAGAAGAGAAATAGAACGGATTTATCGCAAGCTTGAAAGCTCCAAATCGATATTCGTATCTATTAAAAGTAGAAGGGATAAAGAATTTTCTTTCTTTTCGCTCTCTTTAATTATTCTCATAACATTATTTTTAGCCAAAAAAACCTTTTTTTGTTTTCTCTCTCTCTCTCTCTCTCTCTCTCTCTCTCTCTTTCTCTCTTTCGATCGATCGATCGAACTCTCCTCGAATGGATTTCCTTTTCTAGAGAATAACAAATATTCGATATTCTTTTATAGTTTTAAAAGGATTATTACATATATATGTAAGTATATCAATAGAAACAACTTCGAATTAAATCGATCGAAGTATTTTTAAAAGCTGTCGAAAAAAATTTTTTCGAGGGGAAAATTTTAATTTTAATTTGTCAATGAAATAGAGAAAGAAATTTAAAAGTATATACATTAATAATTACATGCATATGTTGGTACGTTAATAAGTTTTTTAGTCAAAATTTAAAATCGATCATGTGCCGTAAGGATCATTTAATTAGAATGTATCATTTTACTTTTTATTATCTTTCCTATGATAAAATCGTCGTTTAAGATCGTTTACAATTTTCTTTATTTATCTTTATATTCTCTTTCACTCTCTCTTTTTTCTCTCTCTCTCTCTCTCTCTATCTATCTATCTATCTTTTTCTCTTTCTTTATGTTCTCTTCCTTGCTTTTCCTTCTTCGTCATACTTGCAGATTCGTAATATTTATCGTCAAAGTTGCACATCATTCTCCGTATTTCGTGATTCACCTTGAGTTCCCTCGTGGATACCTCGTTAATTAACAAGAATATACATATATCCTTTTCCTTTTGCGCTGTTTTACATAGAACCAGATTTTCTTAAATGAAACATGAAAGTAAAGGAGAATGATCAAGGATTACGTGAAAAAAGAAAAACAAAATGGAAATGAATTAAAATCTTCTGCGAATTTTCGATTTAACGAAAAGAGGATTTTGTACCTCGTTTAAAAATAAGAAAAAAAAAAGAATGAAAAACTAACGTATTTTACAGAAGTCTCTAAGAATCGTGATTTAATTTTTTCTTCTAGTTCTTTTGAATCTTCATGTATAAAAAATTAAATCTTTTATTTAATTATTTAACGTAATAATAAAGATATAATATTTTTTCATTTCTCCAATGTATAATTCCTTCGTCTGTTTATAATCGATGTAACGTGTAAGGATATATAAGGAAAAATCTGAATTATTTAAATTACGAAAATAT